>NC_089506.1:12075390-12275390 GCF_036850995.1 Saccopteryx leptura
TCCCCCACATCGTTGCCTTTCTGAGGCTGCGTCCTCGAGTCTGGGGTGCCCCTTTAAATCCCTTCCCTCTGGTACGCTGCAGCCCCCTAAACGCGATTCCCGTTGAGGTGGGCTCTCTCAGGCGGTGATGGTGAGCTCCGTCTCAGGACCACAGCCCGCCCCTCATTTCTGCCCCTCGGTTTTCCGGGAGCAGGAGCGACACTGTCAGCTCTGCTGTATGCAGCATGTGTCTTCTCAGCAGCCCTCACGCTGAGCAGAATCACACAGCACGACCACGGAGCTGGTGGGAAATGGGTCTGTCTGCTAGAGCCACCGTAACTGAGTATCACAGGCTGGGGGACTTCCCTAACAGAAACTGATTTTCTCACTGTTCTGCGGCTGGAAGTCCAAGATCAAGGTGCCCACAGGGTTGGTGTCTTCCGAGACCTCTGTCCTTGGTTTGTAGACAGCCAGCTTCTGCATATGCCCTCATGATCGTCCCCTGGCATCTAATATCTTCTTAAGAAAGGACGCCAGGGCACCAGACGTGTTGGATTAGGGTCCTCCTCCATAACCTCATTTCACCTTCGTTACCTCTTTAAAAAGGTTCTATCTCCAAACACAGTCACATCGAGGTGCTAAGGGATTAGGAGTTCAACATATAAACTTGGGGTGTGGAAGGGGAAACGACATAGTTCAGCCCACAACAAGATACAGTACTCAGAAACAATCACTGGCACATTAAAGAAAATGACCCTTAATAAAACCGTAGCACCATTTCACCCCTGTTAAGTCATTAGAAATACATACATATTCCAATAAATAGGGCACTTCACCTTGAGAAATCCCTGAGGTTGGCTTATGGGAGTGGCCATTGGAAGCCCTGTCACTTGTGAGATATTATATCAGATGGAAAGTTATGTAACACCAGATGTGGATGGGTGTGTCCCTAACTCCTGTGGTGACCTGAGGCAGCTGGGAGATTTTTAGGGGTGTGTGTGTGTGTGTGTGTGTGTTAATATTCCTACCAGCTTGGTTCAGTGGGTACAGCATTTCTTGGCAGATGAAAACGCACATAAGCAAACTCAGAATTCTCATTATGTTCTAATTGTTCCTTAATTTTGCATTTTTAAAATGTGTGACAGCAGAGCTGACAGTAGGTCCCCAGGATTTTATGTTTATTTTCTTACCTACAGGTAATTTAAAATGACCCTCATCAATGATTTGACTTTGGGTGATGGGCACACAATGCAATCTACAGTTCAAATGCTATAGACTTGTTCACCTGAAATTTATGTACTCTTGTTGGTCAATGTCACATTAAATTTAATTTCTCAAAAAAAAAAAACAGAAAAGAAATGACCCTAGTCTTCGGGTCACCCTGAGGGCAGAGCTTTTGTAGTTTTATTTGTTCTTGCTTTTTAAATCTGTCCTGTTATGTTCTGGAAACTGTGTCAGGAGATCTGCTTACACATTGCCGTTCCTGCTGCTCCTCAGCGTCTTACGTACAGAATTTCTCTTCCTAAAACGACGTCCATCACAGTAAGTTACTTTTGTGAATCAATGCATGCTATTGTGAAATTTTACTACAGCCCCTCTGTAAAGCCAGTAGCCGCGGCCACCATCACAGCTGCCTGGCTCATGTAGGTTTGCATTTGATCCGAACAGACGGTAATGAAATTGCGCAGCCAAAAACGGTGGTCCATTTTCCTTTATTCTAGACTCGCACCAGCAAGCAAATAAATACAGCGGGGAAACACTTCCCTTTCCATTCAGTGCTCCCAAAGCCACTGACTTATCCAAGTTTTACTAGAATCAAAGGCTTCCACCTCACCAGCCTTATTCACGTCTGTTCCCCATCTCCTTCTCCTGCGCAAACGGGCTTCTCCTTCAGCACTCCGCCATTTTGGCTGCCTCCTCCACCTGGCCTCCCTGCCCTGCTACAGCATGGGCTCCTCCTCTCTATAAGAACTGGTCACTCTCTCCCCAAAATGGCCTCCTAGCTCCTCCTTTTAAAACTTTTCCCCAGGGCAACCCCCTCCTCCAGCACACATTAGCATAACCCAGCCCCTTCCCAAGCAAGAAGGGCCATTAGCTGTATCTTGTGAGAGCATCACCACCTGAGAGAGAGCATCAGCACGTGAGAGCAACGGCCATCTTTAACAGAGGGAGCAAAAAATAACTTATCTGCCCGACACCCTCCTTTTTCTCTCTTCTGTCCAATTGCCTTACTTACAGAACTAACTTCTCTACATGTGGTCAGTCAGAGTTTGAGGTTCTTTTTATTTTCCCCTCAAATTTCAGTGTTCTAATAACATTTTGAATCCTTGGTCTAATTGGCCCAGGCGGTTTTTAAGGAGGGACTGGAGGCAGTAAAGCAGCCCTGACTCCGCACGGTCCTGAGGTGCACATGCATTACTTATCCCGGTTCACTGAAATCATACCAGCCCACCAGCCGCATGGTTCCTCCGGTTTCCGCCACCGCGGTGTATGGACTGGGAGAACTGCACGAAGTGCAAGCTTCACTTCAGCCCTCAAACCACGGCATCAATAACACCCGCGTGCTGCGACCGTGACAGAGCACGGTGCTCTTCCAGCTCCGCCCGCGCCTGGTCCCCGTGCGCCCGTCACTCGGTGCACGCACAGACTGCGAAGTGTGGACCCGTGGTTTGGCCTTCCTCTTCCAGTGACAGATCCGCACGGGATTTTGCAAGAGCGAATAACGGAAAGAGGGAATTGGCCAATAAAAATAAAACTGCAGCCAAAAAAATGAAAAGCGAACATGCTAGAAGTGAAATTGGGAGTGATTACTGGATTTGGAAATGAGGAGTCCTGGGCCCACACGAAGCTGTGGTACAAACCACTCTGAAAAGTCCTGTGACTGTCAAGACACGGTCAGGGGACCTTAGCATCTATCTTCTGGCTGAAGTTGCACTCGGAACAGAAAGTTGATTATGGTTGGAGTGTTTGCTTCCGTTTTGGATGAAAAATCCCAATCAGTTTGACAATCATTCAGGCCAAAGTATTGAAGTTAGTTGCCACATTGAAAGAAAATAGTGATCATGTGGATATTAAAGAAGAAATACCTGCTGTCCATGAAGACTGGTGTCGTCACTCGGAAGTTGGCGTGAATTGAATACTGTGTAGCCGTCAGATGAAGCCGTAGTTGGCGTGAATTGAATACTGTGTAGCCGTCAGATGAAGCCGTAGCACAGATAAGGATGCTGCTGAGAAATTTGTAACCAGACTCCGAGGACTAGCAAAGGCGGGTGATGACGATGATGGTCATCAAACATTTAATGCTGTTCAGAAAGGTTGAGGAGCAACCTGTCAGGAAGTAGTGTCACAAAAGATGTAAGATCTTGGAGGGGCTTTGTAGGAGTTAAACACAAGGTAACTATTTTATTAAGGGTCAATGTGAAGGGTGACTTTAAACTAGGACCCGTGATTATCTATCAGTCTGAGAATCCCAGAGCATTAAAAAAAAAAAAAAAAAAAACCACACAAAAAAGCATCTCAACCAGTCATTTGGTGTACAGATAAAAGGTCACGGGTTACAATATCATTGTTTCAAGATGTTTCAATTGCGTGTTTCCTAGAGGTAGGCAAAATCGTTTAACTTCCAGAGCACAACTACTGCTCTTAGATGCTGCGCTGGCCTCGACTCCCCTGGGGACTTGAATGGACGTCTGCCAGCTACTAACAGATACAACCTCACTAATCGCACTGCGAACCAAGGAGTTCTTTCAGCTTTTAAAACCCCAGAACCTCACATGGACTTTGGGGCAGACTATTGATGCCACAGCTGGAGACCATGCTATTTTTTTTTTATTTTTTTTTTTGGTAGCTGAATTCTGAAAGAAGTATGACCCACCTTAGAAAACATGCAAGCATCGTAGCAGGAAGTGGCAGTGAGGATATGTGTGCACAGCGGCAGAAACTCTTACCGCACTGCACACAACATTGCAACTGTCCGTGGGAATGATGATTTTGCCACCATTCAAGGGACTGAGGTGTGTAGCCATAGCAACTTGGTGACGTCAGAGTTTTCTGTACGAATGCGTCTGTGACGGAACTCTGAAGGTGTCCTGAGGAGGCGATGGCACCTAACATCCTCACATTGAAAGAACTCTTGGAGATAGCTCATGACATTGATGCACAGAGGAGCAAATGTGGGCGGCTGGCCCAAACAGGAGTGTGGCAGTTTGTTGAGGCACGAAGAGATTTCCCCTGGAATTGTGAGTTATACAATATGACTATAGTAAAGCTCTGTACAAACCACTCTTGATACATTTTTTTTTTACAAGGAAACACTTTAATCCTCAATGTCTCTAATGTTTTAAATTATAGTATACTAAATATTAGTTGTTCCATTTTCTTTTCATCTCCCTGTACCTTGATAGAGAGCTTCTAAAGGTTTGGACTGCCGTGCGTGGCCTGGAGCTGGCGGATACGCATGTCCCTGCTGGTGGGTGGTGGGTAGGTTCCGGAATAGGTCGGGGTTCGGCCAGCCGGACCCACGTGTTACAGGGATGCTCCTCACTGGAGCCAGGCCGTCTAGGTATTCCCTGACATTGACTGGCTTCTGGGGACTTGGATAGATGTATTCAAAACCCAGGCAGTTTATGGTTGCCTGTGTGCCAGTGCATGTGTCAGCCTCCGGTGTGGTGACATCCACATTCTCTTACCATAGTGACTATTGACTAATGGTATTCTGTAGCAAAGGCATAGTTTGGACATTTAATAAACCTTCTGGCATTAATAACTGATAGCACTGCTGTCAGCGGTACTAGCAACTAATAAACGTGAGACTCAGGCACTGTGTCAGCGATACTTCCCTCTAGTGTACCATTCACAGTGGCCCTGAGCCTGTGCCCTTCACATTGCATTCGGTTCAGCGTTTCGTTTCCTGGGTGCACGACCACGGGGACTCAGACCTCGGCTGGGCAGAGTGGCCTTGAGGGCAGGTCACGGGGGATGGGTGGGGGGCCCAGGGCAGTAGGGCCTCTCTGGACTCGGACTCGAGAGTCAGGGCCACAGTCCTGTCCAACGCTGGAAGGGCCTCTTGATTAGGGCTTGGTATGTGGAGAATGGAAAGCCGAGTTGGTAAGCTTTTTTTTCCTCCTAAATTCCACCCCGATAACTGAAAGGCCTATTTGACCTGCACGGCATTAAAATATTTGAGCATTAAGGGTCAGGTGCTAGGCTTGAGATGCTGTTGAAGCCGGGCTAAGGACAGCTTCGGTGGGGATGGGGTGTCTGGACCGAGGAAGGAACGGTGCACTGTTTCTGTTTGTGACTCTGTGTCTCAAATTCAGGAACACAGCAGGCCTTCTGAAGGCAGTTTAAGGAATGGGTGTGGAGAGGGGTGTGGGGGAAGGAAATCGCAGCAGAGTGCTTTTAGATATTTCCTGTTATATAAATGCTGCATACTTCTCATGCCTTCAGACTTGTAGCAAATGGGAATGAAGCCCGCTGAGGCTTACATTTAATTACGGTTACAAAGAAAGAATGTGCAAACTGTGTAAGCAATGAAGGGACCCTGAAAACGGGCTCAAAGTACACGTTCCAGTTTTTCATGCAAATCCTATGTGTGGCACTTGAACATATGGTATAATGACATATACTTGAACAAAAAAACATAAGTGTTTGATTTTTTTAAAATGCTTCTTGTTTAATTCATAAGATTTTCTGTTTTAGTAAAAAAGCCCATCTCCAGGTGGACATTCCCAGATGATAAAGTGGCTCATTTATTTTGTCCCAAAAATAAACTCAGTACATTTATGTAGCAATATTGTCTGTGTGCTTGTGATGGACTAACTCAGCGCTACACTGTTGCTTTTCTATTCCCTGTTCTGTAGTGTGTTCAAGTTTTGTTTTTTCCCTCATTTATGTTTCTTGCTGTTTTTTTCTTCCCTGCGTCTATCTATACTAGTGGCTGGAAGACACAGCTAATGAAAAATTTTTTTCCCTCTGGTTTTTAGAAAACTAAGAGAACTGCCTAAGACAGGGGTCCCCAAACTACGGCCCGCGGGCCACATGCGACCCCCTGAGGCCATTTATCCAGCCCCCACCGCACTTCTGGAAGGGGCACCTGTTTCATTGGTGGTCAGTGAGAGGAGCATAGTTCCCATTGAAATACTGGTCAGTTTGTTGATTTAAATTTACTTGTTCTTTATTTTAAATATTGTATTTGTTCCCGTTTTGTTTTTTTACTTAAAAATAAGATATGTGCTGTGTGCATAGGGATTTGTTCATAGTTTTTTTTTATACTCCGGCCCTCCAATGGTCTGAGACAGAACTGGCCCCCTGTGTAAAAAGTTTGGGGACCCCTGGCCTAAGACATGCTGGGAAGCTGTCTGTTAGAGCCTGTGGCATTCAGGGGTGAGAGTCACCATGGACTTGTAGAGATTTTCTGTTATGTAAATGCATACCCGTGAAGTTCAAAGCAGCGTCCCTGTGTCAACCAAGATAGTCTTGCTGTTCAGAGTCCGGATTCGAGTTCTGGCCCCGTCACTTAGCGGGTCATTCTGGACCATGCTCTTTGTTTCTGTGAACCACAGTGTTTTGTAAAATGGGGACTCATATCTCCTCACAAGATTTTTTGCACATTGAGGGGTTAGAACACATGAGTGAAGCAAGTCTGAATTCATATGTATTTGAAGCATGCTTCAGCAGGACCATGGGAATTCTTGTTTCTTATTGCTGCAAAATCTCAAGTCACTTACTCATTGATTTAAAAAATAATAATTCAACCAATATTTGTTGAATATGTACTATGTGTGTTATACTCTGCACTCTGGAGGATACAGAGATCAAAGAATACAGATCTGGACCCCAAGGTGTCTAGACCATAACACTAGAAAGTAGTCAATCTCTTCAGAAAGGTATGGAGAAAACACTCTGGGATGAAGAGCAGTCAGACCCTGCTGGGTAATGAGTAACCTGTCAGCTCTCGACGCCGTGCTCTACAGCTGTCCTGACGGGGACACTGCTTTCCGGGGGTGTCTCCTCACACATGGGAAGCACGGAGTTCTGTAGGACTTGTGTCAGAGCCCGGGCGTGTAGCTGTTAGCACGGCACCAAGTGGCTGGGAAACACGGTTTCTGTTCCAGCGCAGGTGACATTCTATGTGAACTGGACAGAGGCACGCACCAGGGAAGTCTCACATCAGGACACGCCATCACAGTCTGTGAACACCTCTGAGTGAGAGGACTCGGGTGTGGCCAAGGCGTGGGGTTCTTCCTTGTGTGAGCTGTGGTGCTGATTTTAAAAAGGCATGTGCTGATTTGATAGAGGCGAATTTTATATACAAGAGTCAGACATACCTAGAAGCTCATTCATCCACCTAGTATTCATTGGGAACCTACACTGTAAGCTAGGCATTGTGGGGAGTGTAATGCTGAATCATCTCATGACTCAGACTGGTGAGGGAGATAACATACATATAGCTCAAATTCACAGCAGAAACAATCATCGAAAAGAGATACAAGTTTAAAGTGTGATGAGTTTTGGGGGAGGGAGAGATTGTTTCCAGCAGGTATGCCCTTGAGTTGGGCTCAGTGTAGAGCAATCATGTGTCCCATCAGGGATAAGCCCTGATTTGCTGCCGGTGTCCCTTGTCCCATTCAATTAATATCCCCTTCCACCGTAAAAATTGTCCCAGTTTGGATGATAGATTATATGGTCCCCCTGTCTTCGTCTCTGAGAATTAGGTAAAATTTGACTGTGGAGATGGAGAACAGTCAATGCAAAGACGACACCGTGAACAAAAACCCGGGCAACGAGGAGACTTCGGTGTGGTTGGGAAAGGCCTGTCTAGTTTGACTACAGGTTCAGGAACAGGAGTGGGGAATCGCCAGAGGTAAAGGTTGGGGAGGTGAGTTGAGGTCACATTTTTAGTATTCCGATGCCAGACCAGATACTTTGGATTTTATGTAGTTGGCAGTGGAAGTCAGTGAACACCTTTTTTTTTTTTTTTTTTTTTAAGATTTAAAAAGATCCTTGTATTTCCTGCTTGATATAGTACAGGGCTCTTTTGGATTTAAAACAAAATGGTTCGGGGTCACTGCCAATTAAGGACCATTTCGATTTCTCTGTAAGTCAGTGGGAGAAGAAGGTATGAATTACCACAATCTACCGTGAAGTGTTGCAGAATCCAAAAAGTTACTAAGCTCCAGAGCATGAGCTGACTCTAGATCTTTGAATCATACCCTGTTGTCTTACAGGTAAAGGAAAGGAACAACCAAAGGGATTGTTAAATGAAACGCTCCCAGCAAGGTGTGGGCAGAGGTAGGCAAGCGTCGAGCCTCTCGGGCTTCTCTGTAGTGGGCATTTCCCTTCGTACTGAGCTCTGCTCGGGGCCTCTGTGATTGGCTTTGGCCAGTCACTTCAGTATCTCTGTGTTTTGGCTTAGTTGTGATAAAGTGATGATGATGGTCTCCTCTACTTCAGGGATGTCGGAGCTTATTTTGTAAAACCTCCAGTACCTAGAAATTCTTTCAGGAAGGCAAATATTAAGAAGGGAGGTTGTAGCCTGACCAAGCAGTGGCACAGTGGATAAAGCGTTGGCTTGAGGTGTTGAGGACCCAGGTTTGAAACCCCGAGGTCACCGGCTTGAGCACGGGGCCACCAACTTGCATGTGGGATCATAAATATGACCCCATGGTCGCTGGCTTCAAGCCCAAAGGTCGCTGGATTGAGCCCAAGGTCGCAGACTTAAGCAAGGGGTCACTGGTTCAGCTGGAGCCTCCAGTCAAGGCACATATGAGAAAGCCATCACTGAACAACTAAGGTGCCATACTGTGAGCTGATGCTTCTCATCTCTCTGCCTTCCTGTCTGCTGTCTCTCTCACTTAAAAAAAAAAAAGAAAGAAGAAGAAAGAAGGGAGGTTGTTAGACCAACCGTCCCCTCCCTGTGCACCACCGAGTGTCAGAGTGCATGCTGGCTGTGGTAGAATTTGTGCAGGACACACATTAAAAAGGACACTGGGGACCATTTTCACGTATTGAAATGGGATTTTAAATTGTGGGATGTGTAGAAATAGAAGAATTAAAAACAATACAAAATTTATCTTTTTTTTTTTTTTTAATTTTGTTTATTTTTTTAATTTTTATTTTATTTATTCATTTTAGAGAGGAGAGAGAGAGAGGGAAAGAGAGACAGAGAGAGACAGGGGGGAGGAGCTGGAATCATCAACTCCCATATGTGCCTTGACCAGGCAAGTCCAGGGTTTCGAACCGGCGACCTCAGCATTTCCAGGTCGACGCTTTATCCACTGCGCCACCACAGGTCAGGCAAAATTTATCTCTTTATAGCATAAAATATTAAGTCTGATTCTGTATTTTTAAAAGCATTTTGAAATAGTAAAATGACCAAAACTGACCCAATAAGTACAAGCTTAGAAATCATTCATATGTGAGAACTATATTTTTCTCTAATTATATGTAATAATTATTGATATTCATTGATATTAGGTGTGTTACTAGTTCTTAAGGTTTGAGGACGACTGACAAGTATGTTTTGTATATATTTTACACCTTTTTGGAAAGTTAAGGTTTTCTTTATCATTATATTTTTTGAGTGTTCTTCCTAGCAATCCTATGAGAATACATTTTTGGAGTTACCAAAATAATGGGTGAATATCTTTATGCATACAAACCCAATTTGTTTATGTCACACAGAACTTACATTAAAAAAAGTAATTTTAGGCCTGACCTGTGGTGGCGCAGTGGATAAAGTGTCGACCTGGAAATGCTGAGGTTGCCGGTTCGAAACCCTGGGCTTGCCTGGTCAAGGCACATATGGGAGTTGATGCTTCCAGCTCCTCCCCCCCTTCTCTCTCTCTGTCTCTCTCTCCTCTCTAAAATGAATAAATAAAATAAAAAAATAAAAAGAAGTAATTTTGGAAATTCAAAATATGTTGTAAATAAACCAGCGAATTACTAAAGCACTACTGATTGCATTGTAAATAAACATATCATGTACGGTTACGTTTTGATCCCAGGAACACCTCTGAAACCTGATTCTAGTTTACTTTAAACAATAAGGTAGATTTTAACCTAAGTAGAGAAATCGCCGTGAAATCAATACATAGGCACCAATTTGAGCTTCAAAAGAAGAGTGTACTTCAAAAGGATGATTTTGTTTTCTTTGGAAAATAGGTTTTCAAGTTAGAGAATATTAGGTTTGTTGGGCAAAACGAACATAAAGCCATGGCAGAATAATGCTAGGAAGAATATTCCAGATGCTGATTAGCTTGCAGAGACAAAAGCGGTAGATGAACAGTTGCTATGTTCTCCGCCAGAAAATGAGGTCCCCTCCAGAAAATAATGAGTCCTCTCTGATCCGTTGTCTGGCTTTAAACAGCGTCAGAAGGCAGACACTTGAAGTCACTGTGGGGGACCGGCTCAAGAGTGCATAGAAAGAAAACACTGGAAACCTTCCATGTGTACCTTGGGCAGGTATCTGACCAATGCGGTCTCGCGTGGGCAAGTTTTTCATCTCTGAGGTCCTGGCGTGTCAGTGGCAGGGAAGACGGTGTGGTGTGGGTGGGGGAGGAGCAGAGGACCTCTGGGCGGCTGGGGAGAGCTGGCCAGGGCCGGAGGGAGAGAGAAAACGTGTGGTCAGAGTGAATCAGGTGGGGCTTTGCCTCTTGGAATGCACTTTTTTTGACATAGCTTTTCATTTATATTGATTTTTAATTCTATTTATTGAGAGCATGCTAGAAATAATAGGGCAGAGGCATGGTCATTTTAATATGGCATTAAAAGAGTAATTTCTTCAAATTACTTTGTTTTTCTGCTTTATAACATGGAGAGAGATGGTAGGTGATGAGAGCATAGCTTGAAATCCACCGTTTCGGATGCAGCAGGGTGGGAGCTGCATCATTTCTCCTTCGCACCCTCACGGGTTGCTGGCGCAGACGGCCGCACGCGCACTCCTGCAGGGCCGTCGTCCTCCCAGTTACACTGTGCACAGACCACTGCACACGCACTGCTCGGGGGCCTCGTCCTCCCAGTTACACCGTGCACAGACCACTGCACACGCACTGCTCGGGGGCCTCGTCCTCCCAGTTACACCGTGCGCAGACCACTGCACACGCACTCCACGGGGCCCTCGTCCTCCCAGTTACACCGTGCACAGACCACCGCACGTGCACTCCTGCAGGGCCGTCGTCCCCCCAGTTACACCGTGCACAGACCACTGCACACGCACTGCTCGGGGGCCTCGTCCTCCCAGTTACACCGTGCACAGACGGCCGCACGCGCACTCCACGGGGCCGTCGTCCCCCCAGTTACACCGTACGCAACCACTGCACACGCACTCCACGGGGCCCTCGTCCTCCCAGTTACACCGTGCGCAGACCACTGCACACGCACTCCACGGGGCCCTCGTCTTCCCAGTTACACCGTGCGCAGACCACTGCACACGCACTCCACGGGGCCCTCGTCCTCCCAGTTACACCGGGCGCAGACCACTGCACACGCACTCCACGGGGCCCTCGTCCTCCCAGTTACACCGTGCGCAGACCACTGCACACGCACTCCACGGGGCCCTCGTCCTCCCAGTTACACCGTGCGCAGACGGCCGCACAGGCACTCCTGCAGGGCCGTCGTCCTCCCAGTTACACCGTGCACAGACCACTGCACACGCACTCCTGCAGGGCCGTTGTCCCCCCAGTTACACCGGGCGCAGACCACTGCACAGGCACTCCTGCAGGGCCGTTGTCCCCCCAGTTACACCGGGCGCAGACCACTGCACAGGCACTCCACGGGGCCCTCGTCCCCCCAGTTACACCGTGCGCAGACCACTGCACACGCACTCCACGGGGCCCTCGTCCTCCCAGTTACACCCTGCGCAGACCGCCGCACACGCACTCCTGCAGGGCCTCGTCCCCCCAGTTACACCGGGCGCAGACCACTGCACAGGCACTCCTGCAGGGCCGTCGTCCTCCCAGTTACACCGTGCACAGACCACTGCACACGCACTCCTGCAGGGCCGTCGTCCTCCCAGTTACACCGTGCGCAGACCACTGCACACGCACTCCACGGGGCCCTCGTCCTCCCAGTTACACCGGGCGCAGACCACTGCACAGGCACTCCACGGGGCCCTCGTCCTCCCAGTTACACCGTGCACAGACCACTGCACACGCACTCCTGCAGGGCCGTTGTCCCCCCAGTTACACCGGGCGCAGACCACTGCACAGGCACTCCACGGGGCCCTCGTCCCCCCAGTTACACCCTGCGCAGACCACTGCACACGCACTCCTGCAGGGCCCTCCTCCCCCCAGTTACACCGTGTGCAGACCGCCGCACAGGCACTCCTGCAGGGCCGTCGTCCTCCCAGTTACACCGTGCACAGACCACTGCACACGCACTCCACGGGGCCCTCGTCCCCCCAGTTACACCGTGCGCAGACCATTGCACACGCACTCCACGGGGCCCTCGTCCTCCCAGTTACACCCTGCGCAGACCGCCGCACGCGCACTCCTGCAGGGCCCTCGTCCTCCCAGTTACACCGTGCGCAGACCACTGCACACGCACTCCACGGGGCCCTCGTCCTCCCAGTTACACCGTGCGCAGACCGCCGCACACGCACTGCTCGGGGGCCTCGTCCTCCCAGTTACACTGTAGCCTCTTTGAGATGGGGCCACAGGTTTAAAAATGAAAATAAAAACATTTATGGTTTGCTTTAACACTTTACACACTACTTTTCATATATATTATCTGGTCTTAACACTGTATTGAATGTAACAAGGGCTTCTAAATTGAAGCTAGAAGAAGAAGGTATAATATTTATATTTTCTATTTTATTTAAGGTTCACTACAACTTAGTTTATACTGAAAGACTACATTGGTAATATTTAGGTTGTGTGCTTTAGAGTGTGTGTGCCAAAAACGTACTTTACATGAACTTTACATGAGCTCCGAGCGAATGTAACTTTAAATTTTTACATGAGATTTCTTTAGGGATATATTTGAATCAGTACATAGAGACAGTGGAGAAAGTTTTCTGACTTTTGAAATTAGAACTGGAAACTGATGGGAGGTTTTACAACCGTATTTTAATCAAAGCTATGTCTGTAAGTGATTAACAAACACAAATTAGGTCCCCAAGGCAAAACAACAGTCCCCTGAGTCACAGCTCCTGCCTACGCCTGGTCCTCTCTCTCCAGAGCTGTCCGCACTTACACATTGAATGGTTTCTTCTGGTGTTTGCCTCTGTATTTTTAAGCATGTTTATACGGCTGGTTTTTCAGTTGTCAATTCTGAGAACTGACCTACCTCCCCCTTGGGTGAAGACTCAGCCCTCACTAGCGCCCTTCCCACTGCACACCCCCCGTCCCCCATCATCTTGGAGTGTTGGATCGCCTCGTAAAGAAATCATTCAGTGTGTACTCTTTTATGACTATGTAAATGTTGTTTCTGGATGACCAATCTAATGTACTGTAATTGAGTTTCCTTTGGTTATTCTCCATAGTTAATAATTATCTCTTTTTTCCCATTGGTTTGACATTCCGTGTCCCTGTCACCAGTTTTCTGCCAGAATTACAAATCTCCTTTCAGCACGTTCAGACACAACATATATCCGACCCATTTCAAGCCTCTGCTCGCTCTCTTCCTGGATTCCTGTTCAGACTGGTAATCACGCTGCCCGCTGCCCGCTGCCCAGTGGTAGGTGCCCAGAATCACCATTTGCTGTCACTGTGCAGATTTCATTTGTCCTTTTCCGTCTGTTGATCCCATGTCTTCCAGTTTCCTTGCTGGGTAAATAACTGAAGATGAGGCCCTGATGCAAAGGCATCAGTGAAGGTACAGGGGAATGGGATGAACTTTATTTTGTCAAGAAATTCTACTGGCTGTTCTTGTAACTCAGGTGCTGCTGATCTCCACGGTAACCAAGCGATGCTCTGCCATTGCAGTTCCTTAACATAGTCAATAAAGAAACACTCTATCTTCACAGCGATGAAGAACTATATTTAGAGCCCTCCCAGCCCACCCTCTCCACCTTGTGCACTCTGCCAGCTTTCAGCCTCATGACTGTTGTTTGCTTCAAGTGGAATTGGAGTCGCAGCTCAAAGGGCATGCATTTTTGTTTATGACTAAGGGCTGCTCTCTGGAGTTAGTATAGTTATCAGACATTCCTGGCATTCCATACGTCTAATGTTTAGTGCTTGGAGGGTCTGGGGCTATGCCAGAGGGAAGCGGGCTGGGAACGCCAGGAGACGCCACCAGACCCGGCCTGCACACAAGCTGTGAGAACCCCGTCGTGTGCTGAGCACAGCCGACGCCAGGTGAGGAATTGATGTGCGGCCTGTTAGCGCCATTCCTTCGGCTGCTCCCTTGTAGTTTTCTGATATTTGATTCTTGAAATTCCTGCCCTCGAGCTTTAAAAAAATAAAAAATAAAAGTCTGTGGTTCCTGTGGTTTGTGTGTTAGCTGTAGTCAGAGCCAGGATGGGCTCCTTCTCAGCACAAAGCTCAGCCCCTGAGCGTGCCTGACGGAGTTGACGGCGCCATCAGTACAGATGTGGTCGACAGAGAGGACCTTCATGGAGCACATGGGGATGAGTGCCAGCCGCTGCTGTGGGCATGAGGACGGCGCGAGCGGACAGGACAGGCTGCAGGGTGACAGGAAGAAGGACCACAGCAGTAAACGACAGAAATCAGACATGATAACAATATCAAGGAAGTCAAATGGGTGCATGATGAACGGCGTTTCCTTCATGATGCACGGTGTATCGGGCAGCTCAGCTCGGCCGAGGTAACAAGCGGCCTGCCAATCTGCCAATCGCAGTGACTGAGTTCTACGACAAACGTCCGCTTTGGGACCTGGGAGGAGAGCCAAAGGGAGCTCCATGGCGTGTTGTCGGCAATATTTTAGTATTTTACAAGGAGGATGTATTTATGTTGTTTGTAACCAAACTTCTTTATTATTTTATTTTATTTTACAAGGACAGAGAGTCAGAGAGAGGGATAGATAGGGACAGACAGGAACGGAGAGAGATGAGAAGCATCAGTCATCAGTTTTTTGTTGCAACACCTTAATTGTTCATTGATTGCTTTCTCATATGTGCCTTGACCGCGGGCCTTCAGCAGACTGAGTAACCCCTTGTTCAAGCCAGCAACCTTGGGTCCAAGCTGGTGAGCTTTTTGCTCAAACCAGGTGAGCCTGCGCTCAAGCTGGCGACCTCGGGGTCTCGAACCTGGGTCCTCCGCATCCCAGTCCGACACGCTGTCCACTGCGCCACCGCCTGGTCAGGCTGTAACCAAACTTTTATATTGAAAGATTTTTAAAACAATTCCCAAAAGGCCATCCGCTGCTGTGTGGAGAATGGGGTGTAGAGGGGTGAGTAGAAACACAGCAGCCCCATCAGGAAGTTAGGGTGCCGTGCGGGCAAGGGACACCGGCTGCGTGGAGAGGGAAGTGGCCATGGGGAGAGCCGCGTGGACCGAGGCTGTGTGCTGGAGTCGAGCCTGCAGGACTCACACCGGGTGGAGGGTGCGGCATGACGGACAGGGAGGCATCGAGGATGACCGCCTCCCAGGTGGTGACTTGAGCATCTGGAATGATAATTGTGTCATCTTCCAGGATAGAATAGTCTGGGGGAGGCGTGGGGCTGGGGGGGTGGCTGTGGGGACAGGTCAAGAGTCGGGATTTATCTGAATGACGTTTGACATGGCTCTCGGACTTCCCCTGGAGTGACCAGGTAGCCTGGATCTCTACACACAGTCAGGTCCCGCGAGACAGAGCTCGCTTCTTGTTTCCTCTGACAGACGTGGGGAGCACCAAGTAGAACTCAACGAACTGGATAGGCAAGTAAACTAAAGAATGTGAACAGTGTGAAGTGTCCAGTTTGCACAGGGAAATATTTCCAAAGTTAAAGCTCACCCCATGTCATTAAATAGTGACGGCCTGGAGAACAGGACAGCTTCCCTGAGAAGAGGATGCCTGAACTAACTTCTGAGGAAGCTGAATCTTTCTTTTCTTAATTTTCCTATTAATTTGAGAGAGGGGGACGGGAGAGAGAAGGAGAGGGACAGAAGCAACAACTCACTCCACTTAGTTCTATTTAGTTGTGCACTCACTGATTGCTCTGTACTTGCCCTGACTGAGGATCAAACCCACGACCTCAGGGCGCAGGGACAATGCCTTACCCACTGAGCCACCCGGCCAGAGCCAAGGAAGCTGACTCCTCCAGAACAGCTGTGAGGTGAAACTGAGGAAGAGGAGGAGCTGGACAGGCGGAGGGCGAGACGTCCCAGGTAGAGGAACACGTGTGGAAGCACACTTTTGTCCCTCTGTGTCAGGTGGCTGGGTTTTCCGTTACCTGCCCAGCTCACTCTCGGTAGGTGTTTCAGTAGTTGGTGCAGTCAGTTCCTGCAGACAGACACCCTGCTCCCAAGCTTGTGGGGGGCAGTGTAGTGCAGGGGTCCCCAAACTACGGCCCGCGGACCGCATGCGGCCCCCTGAGGCCATTTATCAGGCCCCCGCTGCACTTTTGGAAGGGGCACTACGATCTCATTAGCCAAAAGCAGGCCCATAGTTCCCATTGAAATACTGGTCAGTTTGTTGATTTAAATTTACTTGTTCTTTATTTTAAATATTGTATTTGTTTCCGTTTTGTTTTTTTTACTTTAAAATAAGATATTTGCAGTGTACATAGGGATTTGTTCATAGTTTTCTTTTATAGTCTGGCCCTCCAATGGTCTGAGGAACCAGTGTAAAAAGTTTGAGGACCCCTGGTGTAGTGTTTCCACCCTGTGGCAGCGTGTCTCGTGAATGCCTGCTGTGACCAAGAGCATGCTTTTGGTACTGGCTGACTCACTTCTTGTCCGATGCTTAGTATTTGTGGACCACTCTGTGTGAAACCTGGCCCTTCCCACTGAGAGTGAGATCTGATGTCTTCCCCTCTTAAAAGCAAGGGTTGGGGGCGGGGAAGGTTGGCTTAGATGCAAATGTTCATAGCAGTGTTAGTCATAATAGCCAGATGTGCGAACAATCCAAATGTCTATAAACTGGTGAATGGATAAACAAAATGTGGTATATCCATATAAGGAAATATTATTTAGCCATAAAAAGGATCAAATTCTTGAAATTTACAACAATGTGGATAGATGGCAAACCCATTACGCTAAACGAGAGAGGCCAGACACAGAAACCGTGGCTGGCAGGATTCGGTTCATGGGAAATGCCAGGAAAAGCACATCAATATGGACAGAAAGTAACTTAGTGGTTTCCTGGGGTGGCAGATAGGCACGCGGCAGGGGGTGTCTCTTTGGGGTGGTAGCAATGTGCTAAACCTAGATTGTATAGTGGTTTTGACTCTAGAAATTTACTAAAATTTTCTGATTTAGTAAATTCTGGGCAAATTTTATGGTGTGTAAGTTAAACTTTAATAATACTGTAAAAAAATTAAGGACGGCTTGGGACTGTTCCAGTCCAGCAAGCGGGTCATACCTCCTGTGGCCCAGGTGACCGGGAGAGCGAGGGGGAACCGGACAGCGTCGTGTGTGGAAAGGTCACTCCACCCATGTGGACTCTACCGACCGGGTGTCCTGCCCTCCGAAGGCCTATCCCTTTTAACAAACGTGGAGTTTCTCGGGGTTTAAGCCGGGAAAGGGCGCTGTAGCCCCAGCATCTGGCGGTCTGTTGTTCTGCGGATCCTGTGCTCAGCTGCACTCCGCGGGCTCCTGTCCCGTCACAAAGACTGCCTCCCTGGAATTCACTAAGTATTCTTCTGATGCTACAACAAGGGGGCGCACTGAAAGTTCGTCTGTTTCCAAACACTTAGCTACGGCTGGGGAAGCGGTTTATACCACCAGACGGCTACACCCGGAGGGCAGTCACTGGCTGTATTTGGAAGAACTGCCGAGGGGTGGGACTTCACTCAGCACGTCCTGTGGAAGCCAGCACGAGGCAGGCAGGCCTTCTGCAAACATTCGATGACGGTAGTTGGATTGTTCTGTCCTACTTGTAGGAATGGAAAGACAGAGACAGAAGTGGGTGTTTGGTTTTTGGGGTTTTTTTTTCTTCTAGTTGAATTCGGTTTTCTAAGCATTCTCACTGTTACATCCTTTGTCCCATTAAATGTGGGCACATCCCAAAGGGCCTCTCCTGGCACATTAATCTCATTATCTGCTCTCCCTACGGAAATTTCCGTCTATATTTTACCTGCATGTCCCACGACACCTCACACACAACGTATTTTAAAGTTAATTAAGTACTCCTGACAATTCTGCTTACCCATGCCGGTGTCACTGTACGCCTCGGAAACTACTGAGCCGCAGAATCCTCAGTGACCCCTCTGCGTTGAGTGCGTTGTTTCGGTCACACCCCCACTTGCCATTATCCGGCCTCTCCTTTCCAGTGTCCAGTGACGGGAACTCTGCCCTGGCGCAGGGGGCGCCTCTGCCCCTCCGCGGCAGCCTCCAGCCTCAGGGATGATAACCTTTCCCTGTCTGATCACTAGGACGGAAGGTGGGAAACAGCTGCTCCAGCTGCGCCCCAGACCCGGGCGGGCTCTCACCTGTAGGAGCAGCATCGCCATGGGAACCGTGGGAGGAGCTCGGGCCCCCCACCCCCAGAGTGTCTGATTTAGTAGTTTGGGTTTCTAACGTGTTCCTAGGTGCTGGCAGCTGCTGCAGGTTTGGGGACCATCCCAGAGAAACCCTGTGTGTTCAGTGCACCTCTGTTAAGTTCACTTTCCTAAATTAAAGTTTGTCCCAGTCATGCCGCTCGCTGGGGTCTTCCCTTGGCCTGGGACCATGTTTTACTAGGTGGATGTGGTGCAACAGGGACATTTCATTAAGCCACTTTTAGTCATTTCTTTTTCTATTTCACTTTTCTTGCAGCTCTTCCAATCAGACAAAGGAGAACGTCTCTTTGGTGCTGATGATATGTCTTTACACCTTTCTAATGCTTGTTAATTTTGCCTTTGTAACAAAGAGAGCAAGGCTTGCTAGCAGTTCGTCATGGTTTTATCATATAATTTTGTTTTCATTGTGTTTATTTTCAGTGGCAAGTATTAAATGACTATAATTTGAAACTCTGGGCTAAGGAATGGAAGCCCAAGTCTTAAAGAATTCTTGTGTATCTTTGCTTCTAGTGAGTTTCATACTTTAGTTTTATTTATCACATATAATTCTTCTGAATTGTCTGGAATTAAATTTGTAGTAAGGAAGAGTTAGGATCTAGCCTTTATTCCCTAACTGGCTATCTAGTTTTCCCAATACTTCGAAATTTTATCTTCCCCTCAGCGTAAACGAAGTTCATGAATAAGTAAAACCCTCGGAAAAAAAATATCTGCAACTTGACAAAGGATTAATATCAAAATATATTGACATTTGCTACAAATCAATTATAAGAACAAACCACACAGGTTTAAGAAGGACTTGCAAAAGAAGTGAGTAAACATATGGCATTTATGAGCCTTACTCGTAACTATTAGATTACTTTTTCCCCCACGACAATATTGGTGCGGTGTGGATAAGTGGTCATTCAGTTACATTGTAGAAGAAAGTGCATATTAATGTGCGGAGGAAAATAGCTATCAGAATTTAAAATTTTAAATTCCCATATGTCTTTATTATCGGCATGTTGACATTTTTAAATTTAAAAAGTGACCCACTGCCAGGAATTTATTCTAAAAAATACTTAAACAGCTGAAACTATTTACGAGCCTGTTCATTAAAGCATTAATTTCTCCTGAAGGAAGTTGAAACTAATGTCTGTTAAGTGATGATTAGTTTAATGGTGGACTGTGATCCACTCAGTGTAAGATGTTAGAAGATTAAAGTAAACTATGTATGCTCTTGGAAAGATGTCTAACTTGTGTTGCAAACTGGATAAAGTCCTGGAAAACACAAAGTATGAGCCTGTTTGTGTGTTTTGTAAAGTATATGAATTTACAGATGACTGAAAAGATACTAAAATGTTGGGATATATTGGTATCACAAAAATTAGGGGATCAGGGGACATGCTGATACTCCAGTACTGTCAGCCTTTTGTAGAGTGCATTTTCACCAAAGAAATAAATGTTGGTTTTGCATCTCATTTGCATAATCAAACAACTCTAACTTATTTGCTTTTCTGATATTCTTGTTTAATAAAAAAATCAAATGCTTTTTTTTATCACTTCGCATTCATTTTGAAATAAACTCCTTAATTGTTGTGAGCAGTATATATCATTCTATAGGGAAATAAAGGAGGGACTTTACTAATATTGTAGTTTTCCTATTTTAATTTTTTTTTTTTTCATTTTTTTTTTTTTTTTTTTCATTTTTCTGAAGCTGGAAACAGGGAGAGACAGTCAGACAGACTCCTGCATGCGCCCGACCGGGATCCACCCGGCACGCCCACCAGGGGCGATGCTCTGCCCACCAGGGGGCGATGCTCTGCCCATCCTGGGCGTCGCCATGTTGCGACCAGAGCCACTCTAGCGCCTGAGGCAGAGGCCACAGAGCCATCCCCAGCGCCCGGGCCATCTTTGCTCCAATGGAGCCTTGGCTGCGGGAGGGGAAGAGAGAGACAGAGAAGAAAGCGCGGCGGAGGGGTGGAGAAGCAAATGAGCGCTTCTCCTGTGTGCCCTGGCCGGGAATCGAACCCGGGTCCTCCGCACGCTAGGCCGACGCTGTTTTCCTATTTTATATAGTCTTTGTAATGAGTATGGATTACTTGTGTTTTCTAAAGCAGGACTCAGAACTATAGTGTATGTATAGATGATTTAGTTTAATGCCAATCTTGCAAAAATGTGCATATTATTATTTGTGCATCAGTATCCAAATATTCACCTATATATTCTTAAGAAAAACATAAGCTGGAATGAAAAAGTGTTACCTGGGGCCCCTGTGTAATAAGGTTATAGACATTAAAAAACATCCTCCCAGTTCCCTACATTTGGTCAAGGTAGTATAGGTAGATTTTGATTAACCTCGTTTAAGAGAAACGCTGAGTCTGACCAGGCGGTGGTGCAGTGAATAGAGCATTGGTCTGGGATGCTGAAAACTCAGGTTCGAAACCCCGAGGTCACTGGCTTGAGTGTGGGATCCTAGACATGACCCCATGGTCACTGGCTTGAGCAAGGGGTCACTCACTCCGCTGGAGCTCCCCCGCAAGGCACGTATGAGAAATAACCAATGAATAACTAAGGTGCTACAACTATGAGTTGATGCTTTTCAGCTTCCTTCCTGTCTGTCTGTCCCGTCTGTCTTACTAAAAAAAATAAAAGAGAGAGAAACGTTGAGTAAACAGGCTCTCTCCATCCAGAGGGGTGTGCCGTGTGCCACCTCCTTTCCTTATTCTGACTGAGCACCTCTGAGGAGTGAATACTCCCACCTCTCCCAGTCCTGGTCCTTGAACAGCCATTATCCGTGATGAAATCCGTAACGGTCATGTGTTGTTTGGACTAGAGGTGGGAGAATGGGATAGTCTTGGTGGGTTTTTATTTGTTTGTTTAGACAACCTTTTAAGCCCTCTTCCTCGCTCAAACATTCCTGCCTCCTTTGCGGCACATCCACTTAAATTCTCAAACTACATTCCAAAACCAAATAATCTAACAAGCAAACATTTCGTGGCACTTAAGAAAGAAAAGAGGTTCAGGTTAAAGTGTTTGCAGATCGCTCTGTTTTTCTCTGTAGGGTAAAACACTTAAAAAAAAAAAACTTGCTGAATTATTGAAACAGCTGAGATAAATTCTTTGACCACTTTGTAACTAAGAACATATTTTGTATTTAGCTATTCCCTTGTGATACCTAAATGTAATTATGATAAACTAAAATATACTGCTCACAAAAATTAGGGGGTATTTCAAAATGAATATGAAACGATAAAATGTATTACAGGACCAGATATGTTGATGCAATCTTGAAAGATCTTTCTTGGCCCTGGCTGGTTAGCTCAGTGTTAGAGCATTGGCCTGGTGTATGGATGTCTGGGGTTCGATTCCTGGTCAGGCACACAGGAGAGGCAACCATCTGCTTCTTCACCCCTCCCCCTACTGCTTCTCTCTCTCTCTCTCTCTTCTTCTCCCACAGCCATGGCTCAACTGGTTCGAGCGAGTTGGCCCTGGGCGCTGAGGATGACTTCATGGAGCCTCCTCATCAGGCAGTAAGGTTGGCTTGGTTGCTGAGCAACAGAGCAACACCCCAGATGGGCAGAGCATCTCCCTGTAGGGGGTTGCCGGGTGGATCCCCATTGGGGCATATGTGGGATTCTGTCTTTCTATCTCCTCTCCTCTCACTTAAAAATGAAGAAAAAAAGTAATAGAAATCTTTCTCCTATCTTGTCCCGTTGTCAGGAAACACATTTATCAACTATCATCTTACTATCAACCTTCACATTATTTTTAGTAAATGCATTTGCCATGACTTATATGTAAATAAAAAATTAAAAAGAAAATGAAAATCGTTCCATGATATCGCTGTTTTCATTGCCATCTTCCTTTCTGATGTACACGCACTCGGTCAGCATTGATGATAGGCCGACTAGAGGCAGGCATTGGGCAGAGGCACAGAGAGCAGAGCAGGGGCCGTGCCTTGGACAAGCTCATAGGCTGACGGCACAGACAGCAGCATGGGAAGATGCCTTGGGTGGCCCCTGAGTGTGTGTGTGTGTGGGGGGGGGGGGGTAGGGAGTGTCAGATGTGACCGGATTCAGGTACCCTGTGTAAGAATAGCATAATAGCATTCCTAGGTGAAGTGTAATCAACATTTGAATGGTTTTTTAATATTGCCAAATTGTTTCTTAAAAAGATTGTATCAAGTTACAAAATCACAGGCAATAAATGAAAGTATCTGATTACTCACATCCTCACCAGAGCTAAGTTTTGTCATTAAGACAAAACAAAACAAAACTTGATAGTCCAGTAGGCTTAAAATTAAGCCTGAGTATTGTTTTATTTGGCGTTGCTTTTTATTTTAGTGATGTTGAACATTTTCCCGTATTTTTATTATTTTTGCTTCCTCTTGTGGAAATACTTTATTCACTTGGAGTCTGGGCATTGTTCTAACTTATTACTGTTTAAAAAAAAAACAGTTTATTGAGGTGAAATTCACATAACACAGAATTAACCACTCTGAAGTGGACAGTTCAGTGACACAGTATATTCACAATGTTGTGCAACCACCACCTGTATCTAGCTAGTTCCAAAGCATTTCCGTCTCTCCAAAATGCCCATTACGTAGCTTCTCTCCGTTTGCCCCTCTCTCTACCCCCTGGCAATCACTGACCTGCTGTCTGTCTTGACAGCGTTCTCGCTCATGGCTATTTCATGTACATGGAGTCGCACTCTGTGTGACCCTTTACGTCTGGCTTCTTGCACTTAGCATGAGGTTCTGGAGGTTTGTCCACATTGTAGCATGTATCCAGACTTCATTCCTTTTTATGGCTGAGTGATATTCCATTGCATGGATATACCACACTTTGTTTATCCGTTGCTCCACTGACATAAATTTGAGCTGTCTCCACCTTCTGGCTCTTGTGAGTCCTGCCGCTGTGAACACATGTGAACATGGAACTGTTTGGGTACCTGTTTTCAGTTCTTTTAGGGGTGTTATACCAGGAGTGGGGTTGCAGGCTCCTGCAGTAATTCCGTGGTTAGCCTTGTGAGGAGCTGCCGTGCCGTTTCCTGCAGAAGCTGGCCACTTGGCAGTTCTCACCAGTGTTACCCAGGGTTCCCACACCTGCGTCAACACGTGTTGTGTTCTGGTTTGAAAATCACAGCTATCCAGTGTGAACCGGTGCCTCGCTGTGTTTCTGATGGTGTTTCCCTGATGACTAATGACGTTGAATCCTTGTTACCATTTCATATATAAGTGAGAAAATGAAAGAAAGAGGAAGCCTTGCATTTGAAGAACTTATTGTTAAACTATTTAAACATTCTTTGAGGAAAAAAGAAAACGTTTACTGAAAATGCAGTGAAGCTAAGCGTTATTGAGCCTTTGATTTTGTGTAAACATTTCATAGTTTTCACAGCAGAGCTATTTCTGAAGCACAGGCCTTTGTCTCCCATTCCATTTCTAAGTCGAGCTTGCTTTCTGTCTCTCCATCACCCGGTGGACCAAAGCCGCCATCGGTGCCTTTTAACCAGCGTTCTCAAAGTGCAGCCTGGGGTCAGACAGCATCAGATCCCCTGGAGCTTGTGAGAAACACAGGTTCTCAGGCTTCCCCTGCGGGGCCCCGCAGTCTGTGTTAATGAGCCTCCCGGAGGAGCTGAGCACAGGCTCAGGGCTGAGGACCACTCTAAGTCGAGTTCTCGGGCCAACCTTATAGTGAAGAGCTTGTGGCGGGTCCAACCCACGACTTCCCCTGCGGGGCCCCGCAGTCTGTGTTAATGAGCCTCCCGGAGGAGCTGAGCACAGGCTCAGGGCTGAGGATCACTACTCTAAGTCGAGTTCTCGGGCCAACCTTATAGTGAAGAGCTTGTGGCAGGTCCAACCCACGACCTTGGCCTTATTAGCACCAACTTTTTAAACGTTTTATTTACTTTTTTTTTTAAGCTAAAATAAAATAGCCAGACAATATAAACAATTAAGTTGGATCATTTTATAGCCTCCTGTTGAAGAATCATGGTTATAAATCAGGCAGTTTTATTTAAAAGTTGCTCCTCAGTCTGCAAATCATGTTAAAAAAGAGACATTTATTTTTAAAAACTACTTTTGCTATTTGGTTAAGTCTCTGAAGGACTGAAGAGTTGCGTGTCCCTGACATGTACTTGTCACGTCCGGCAGATGTGACCGGACTTCGTCCTTGGTCTCGTCAGAGCCTTTGTGGGGAAGGGCTAGAGAGGGGATGCCTGGGCAGCACAGCGGGCGGCGCTGTCGCCAGCGAGCCGGGCACGCAGGGCAGCGGCCGGCCGTGTTCAAGTCCAGGCCTCCCCCCGTCTTCTCCCTCGGGAGCTGGTCAGAGGGACGCCTTTGGTGCCGCCTCCTCCTGGAACCGGGTGGATAGTCAAAGGCAGGTAGCGTGTCAGTAGTTAAACCCACGCATTCAGTAGCAACGGTGATACCCGTAGAGTGCGTGATAAACTCACTGGCTGGAGACTGCACGCATTCACTAATGAGAGAGACGTGGGTGTGTTACATAATCACGTCTTTGTCTGATTACAAGTATGCTGAGTTTCCAGCACAGGCTCTTCAAATGGTGATAACAATTGTATCTACTTTGTGGAACTTTATGAGGATTGAACTCACGTTGATATGTATGGAAGCTTGTGCGGTCCATGGCAAGCACTCAGGAAATGTTTTATATTATTCGTATACTTATTTTATGTAAAAATTGGCATTTTTGACATAGAATATTGTAAGCCTTGACATCTTTGCAAATAATATACCTGGGTCCCCCTCGCATAAGCGAGGTGCCCCAACAAAGGCGAAGCACCCACAGATACTGCCTCTCTGAAGTATTTTCATGAGTAACCACAGAACTAGCCTGGGTGGCGTTTGGGAGATTTGGGCAGGGCTCCTGAAGTCCTCCGGAGGTGAAACCTCTAGGTTAGAATAGAGAGTGATTGGGAACAAACGTCAAAGGAGGAGCCAGAAGTCGGAGGGAGACCCTGGAGGGTCGGGGGCTGAGCAGCCCTGCGGGTGAGAGAAGGAATGAACTACAGGGGAGGAGGTCAGTACTTGGTAGTAGTTGATGGAGTGAGATTGCAGCAGAGGGAGAGACAGGAGGGATGAGGGCTGAGCAGCCCTGCGGGTGAGAGAAGGAATGAACTACAGGAGAGGAGAGCAGTACTTGGTGGTAGTTGATGGAGTGAGATTGCAGCAGAGGGAGACCCTGGAGGGTCGGGGGCTGAGCAGCCCTGCGGGTGAGAGAAGGAATGAACTACAGGGGAGGAGGGCAGTACTTGGTAGTAGTTGATGGAGTGAGATTGCAGCAGAGGGAGAGACAGGAGGGATGAGGGCTGAGCAGACCTGCGGGTGAGAGAAGGAATGAACTACAGGAGAGGAGAGCAGTACTTGGTGGTAGTTGATGGAGTGAGATTGCAGCAGAGGGAGACCCTGGAGGGTCGGGGGCTGAGCAGCCCTGCGGGTGAGAGAAGGAATGAACTACAGGGGAGGAGGTCAGTACTTGGTAGCAGTTGACGGGGTGAGATTGCAGCAGAGGGAGACCCTGGAGGGTCGGGGGCTGAGCAGCCCTGCGGGTGAGAGAAGGAATGAACTACAGGGGAGGAGGGCAGTACTTGGTAGCAGTTGATGGGGTGAGATTGCAGCAGAGGGAGAGATGGGAGGGTCGGGGGCTGAGCAGACTTCAGGGTGAGAGAAGGAATGAACTACAGGGGAGGAGGGCAGTACTTGGTGGTAGTTGATGGAGTGAGATTGCAGCAGAGGGAGAGACGGGAGGGTCGGGGGCTGAGCAGACCTGCGGGTGAGAGAAGGAATGAACTACAGGGGAGGAGGGCAGTACTTGGTGGTAGTTGATGGAGTGAGATTGCAGAAGAGGGAGAGACAGGAGGGATGAGGGCTGAGCAGACCTGCGGGTGAGAGAAGGAATGAACTACAGGGGAGGAGGTCAGTACTTGGTGGTAGTTGATGGGGTGAGATTGCAGCAGAGGGAGACCCTGGAGGGTCGGGGGCTGAGCAGCCCCGCGGGTGAGAGAAGGAATGAACTACAGGGGAGGAGGGCAGTACTTGGTAGCAGTTGATGGGGTGAGATTGCAGCAGAGGGAGAGACAGGAGGGATGAGGGCAGGAGATGGGCAGGCTTCTGTGTGGAGGAGGGATGTGAGAGACAGCGAGAGGGAACAGGGCATCTGGGTCTGAGGAGAGCAGGCTCGGGAAACAAGGTCATTGCGCTCAATTATCTGAAAGCCCACCATTGAAGGCAGTGCCCTTGGGACCAGCGGGTGAAAGCTACCCGAAGACCAGACCTGGGGCCGACACGGATGGCGTGAACGAGATCTGAAGAAGTGAGCCTGAATGGAGGCCCAGTGATGCTGCTCACTGGGCTCGGGCCGTCGGATGATCCCTGAAGTCCCGGGGAGCAGTCTCCTCCTGGACCCAGCGCTGCGGGCCGGGCCCTTCCTGTCTGGCAGTTCTGTCTGACGTGATTCCTTTCGAAGAGTTTGTTTCCTCAAAGACACAGAACTGGCCTCATGGCCCTGGGTTGTATCATTTCTCTTAAAGGCTGTTTTCTTGCTGCCACCCTTCTCTCTTCCCAATTATTCGCCCTTTTGCCATTCCTCTGTGTTGCTCGTTTCCCTGGTTAGAATAGTGGTAGAAACAGACAGAGTTGTCTTAAGGGGACCGATCAACATCATTATAAATTAAAATTCTTTCAGAACTATAGAAAGATTTCTGGTATTTCCCCATCCTTTTAAAATTCAAATTGTGATGGATGCAGACTTGACTTGGGGAGTGAACACACAGTACGGTGTGCAGATGATGTGTCGCAGAATTATGCACCTGAAACCTGTATAATTCTGTTAACCAATGTCACCCTAATAAATTCAATAAAAAGGAAAAAAATTCAAACTGTGAACCCCATCCTTCCGCCTTCCCTGTTCTCTCAGAGCAGCTGAGGAAGTTCGTGTGAGCAGATTCTGCAGTAACCAGACAGTTGACAACTACAGCGAGATGCTGCCAAGTAAGAGTACCTGATAAGACCTTTCCCGTTCATGTGAAACCATGCAGGTAGGAGGTTGAACTGAGTCAAGAGTGTTATTAACCTGAAAATGGTTCCTCTCTCTTGAGCACTTTTTCATGTAGTGCAATTAGTACAAACTCAGTTTTTCTGGATTTGTGCTGCTTGCCCACACGGAGTATTCGCCAGCATGTAATTAAGAAGAGTAAATATATGTATGCGTGGCATCTCATGTCATAGGACAGGTATCCGTGACATGATGATAAATACTAAATGACAGATTGCATAAAAGGAATGGTACGATGCCCAGAAGGAGAGGAAATACCATGCAAAGTTCAAATTTTACACATAAACTTTGGCAAAGTGCTGCAGTAAATTATCATTTTCTTTACATCAGTCACGGTGTGAAAGAAGACTTTTTTAAGCAAAGAGTCGTCTCTGGAATTTTGCAGACAGGCTCCCGTTCCCTCTGGGCTTTTTGCCGGACGTTGCTGCTTTGTGGGAAACCAGTGAAAACAAGCCCCACCCATCGTTACTCTCTTTACATCAGAAGATGATGGAATAGTTCAGACTGTGCAAAACAAGAGGAAGAAATTTAGGAGCTCATCAACATTTCTGCTCACTACGTTTGTGATCTGTTCTACTTTATACCGTTTCTCATTTCCGAATACATCTGCTATTTCTTTTAGTTTTGTGTTTCTTAGGATCTCATGGTAATATGTCCCTTCATCAGGAAGCGGTGGCACGGAGTGCTGGTGGGTTTGGTGTGGTACCAAGATCTATTTAACTCTTGTCATTTGGATAAACTTTCAATCCTAAATTTTTGCAATTTATGAATTTTTATTGAATGGATTTACTTAATGATAGACTGCGGAGAAAAGATATGTATTTATCCAGACACAGAAAATAAAGTATTACATTGAATTTGGAGGCAACACCGCAAAGAAAGTTCTATGCGGAACTTTCAGGAATGGAAGCGTCTGAATTTTTAACTGAGTTCACAATTATGTGTGTCTCAGAGATGTAATTCTAGGCTTACAACAGTGACAGGTAATAAAATGCTTATTGCTGCTGCACAGTTAATGGGGAAAACTGGATGGTTTCCAAGTGTAATCAAGGGTCCGTAACTTGTAATTATAACAGATGTTCTGAAAGCTTTTGTGACTTCTGATGCTGGGGGTACTAAATACACTCATATCATATCCATGCTTAAACATGCTCATTTGGTGCCAGGATTTAACTTGCATGATCTCTCTCTTTAGTCATTTAAACTTACCATTTCCCTGTCTTCTTCTTTGTCATTTTTTTAGGCTGCATGGGGCCTTTTAGCGTGAGGGAAAGAGGCTTCCCAAACTTTAGCACGTGAGGCATCCGGCGCAGGGTTCTGTCTGATCGGCTTGGCTGGGGTGGTCAGAGACCAACCAGTCCTGTAGGGTGTGAGGTGACAAGGCCACTCCCTGTGGTGCGGGGATTATTTGATACAGTATCTAATTCCTTTGTTAAGAGAAATCTGTTTTGCTGAGCAGTTTCTATAGAGTGGGTTTGGGGCACAATTCTAAGAGATCTGTTATTATTACTATTATTATTATTATTGACTCAGATTGAGTTCAGAATGACTCCCGTTTACAAAGTAAATATGGCAGGTTGCCTCGTTTGGGCACATTGCTTAGCATGTCTGATAGCCATTTTACTCATCAGTATATCTAAAGCTTACCACTTGTCAGGCATTGTACTGTTTAGTTCTCATTTGAACTTCAGAAGCCCCTCCTGCTTTTAGGAAATAGATTGGGAGACCGGAATAAACATGCAGTGCTGGGCCCCAGCGTTTCTGGTTCTGTGGGCCTCCTACAGGGTCCAGGAATGGGTATCTCCAGCCAGTCCCGAGGTGTGGATGCTGCTGGTTGTGAGGGCACCCTCTGAGGACCGCCGTGCCATGCTGTGCCGCCTGGCTCGGGTCCTCTGCAGGGTGCAGGCGGCAGTTCATGTGTTCTGCTGGTATTGACAATCCCTAACACTTATTGGCTACTTACTATGCCCTAGTAAACCCCCTTCTACCCTCTCATCCATTTGAGGAGTCAGTTGAAGGGTAGGGAGAGGATGGGTGTGGCCATGACTTAGAGATGGAAGCTAAGACCCAGAGGGGGCTCAGGGAGGGGTCTCTGTGAATCAGGGGGTAGGCTGCTTGGACTTCCGCAGGCTGGACGGGCTTTGACAGTCACGGCTCTGGGGCCCTCCTCAGAGCAGACCTCATGCTACGGGCAGACAGAGAAAGGGAGACGCTGACTTCCTTTCATCCACTGGTGTTTTATGTCCTTGGAGAAGGGCTGCCGCAGGCTAGGCCCGGGAAGAGAGGGCTCCCCTCATTTCATATTGTTCTCCCGGCATTCTGAGGGTCGAGGGTGCGGTTTGTTATTCTGAGGAGTGATGCGGTTCTGGAAGTGACCCGTCTCTCAGCTGGGCCGTGAGAGAGTTGGTATTCGTCTGCGTGGTCCCAGGGGTTCCTGGTGATTTTGTATGTGGGAACTGTGCTGTGTGTCAGCGCACTAAATTAAAACGTGTGTCAGTGATATCGGCCATGCCACAACAGCGCGCCACCGGTCTGCAGGGTTCGTCTCAACCTGTAATTACTGGAACCCATTCTCTGCTTAGGAAACTGCAGTTTCCTTTCCCATTAGTTTTATTTATTTACTTTTTTAGATTTTATTTATTCATTTTTATTAGAGAGAGAGAGAGAGGGAGAGATAGAGAACAGGGGGAGGAGCAGGAAGCATCAACTCCCATATGTGCCTTGACTAGGCAAGCCCAGAGTTTTGAACCAGTGACCTCAGCATTCCAGGTCGACGCTTTATCCACTGCGCCACCACAGGTCAGGCCCTTTCCCATTAGTTGTAAAGCTTAAAGAGAAAGGGTAAAGCAGTCTCAAAAGGTGAGATCGCCCTGATATGTTCTTTGTGTGTTTGGTTCCATTAAAAATTTTGGTGAATGACTATTGTGTACGAGGTACTTATAAAGATAAGATGTTTGTCTCTCCTCTCAGGAAGAACTCCCAGTGGACCTTGCCATCGAGGGTTTAGTAATTTACGTAAGGGCATCCAAGCCTGAGGTTAGTGTAGTGTAGCCTGCTGTACATTGCGTCTTCCAGGTCCTGATGCGATGGTTTCCATGACGCCAGTATGCAAATCCTGGAACAGATTTTTTTTTCTCCTTAATGAGGTGGCAGTTTGACTGTAGAGCTAGACAGAGCTGGGTCCCAGCTGTCCTTACGCTCAGCTGGGAGTTCTCCCAGATTTAGGATAGCCTTATTTATTTATTTTATCAAGCTGTCTCCCAACCTTATGCGGTAAACTTTCAAAAGGGTTTTATGACTTATTGCTATATTTTTTTGGATGCTCATCTCTGTATCTCCTCCTCGTTGTTGTTGTTTCTTCAAGATTTCAAACACAGGGGTGCAAACTCCGGAGACAACCAGGAACCGAAAGGCAGGTGCAGCCTGGACACAGCGGGTGTTTGGGGGCCGGAGCTCGCCCCCGTGGCTGAAGGAAGAAGTCACCCGTGCACTCACGTTCGCTCTGCTCTGTTGCAGGTTGACGAAGCCCTTGTCGTTTGCTGACTGTGTTGGGGATGAGCTGCCGTGGGGCTGGGAAGCAGGGTTTGACCCGCAGATTGGTGTCTACTACATTGATCACATCAACAGTAAGTTTCCTCTTTGGTCAAAGCGATCACATCAGAAGAGTAATCCCCCAAATCTAGAGCCATGCTTTACAAAGGGAGCTTCTTTATCTTCAGCCCCACCCCCACCCCCTTCTCAGGGACTGATACTGAACTGAAATGCCCAATTTGGAATTTGGAGCATGTGTGTTGAGTTGGGCTGATGGGGGCAGAGAGGGAGAGAAAGGCATCCGCTCTGTCTGTCTGTCTGCCTGTCTGCCTGGTAGGGAGTTGAGTTTTCTCGGTGCATGTCTTAGAGGCCTCTGGAGACCGGGAGCCGTTCTTGTCCTCGCCACGGCTAGTGGTGGGCATGGGTACAGCCCGGTGTAACGGGCAGCTGTGCGTGTGGCACTCCGGGGGCGGGGGGGGCAGGCTGAGGCCCATCACCAGCTCTGGAAGATGCAGCCGTGACTTTGGAAAAGCCCTAAACCCTCGTCTTGCTTCTCTTCCCTGATTGCTTTGTGGTTGGAAGGGGAACACCTCTCACTTTAATAGCCTGACATGTGAGGCTGGGCAGAGGACTGCCATGGCCACGAACAATGCTTTAAACATGTGTGTGCGTGTCTATATTTATATTTAGTTATTGACCCCTTGAAAAATTTGTTCATAAGATTGCATATAATACTCACTGATAATCATTTTGCTTATTTAACTTAAAAATAATTATTTTAGTTTTTATAGATTTTGAGAAATACATAATGAATTTTTTATACTCTATTATCTTGATAGAGTCTTTTTTTTTTTTTTTTGCATTTTTCTGAAGCTGGAAACGGAGAGACAGTCAGACAGACTCCCGCATGCGCCCGACCGGGATCCACCCGGCACGCCCACCATGGGGCGACGCTCTGCCCACCAGGGGGCGATGCTCTGCCCATCCTGGGCGTCGCCATGTTGTGACCAGAGCCACTCTAGCACCTGAGGCAGAGGCCACAGAGCCATCCCCAGCGCCGGGGCCATCTTTGCTCCAATGGAGCCTTGGCTGCGGGAGGGGAAGAGAGAGACAGAGAGGAAGGTGCGGCGGAGGGGTGGAGAAGCAAATGGGCGCTTCTCCTGTGTGCCCTGGCCGGGAATCAAACCCGGGTCCTCCGCACGCTAGGCCGGCGCTCTACCGCTGAGCCAACCGGCCAGGGTGAGTCTTTTTTTTTTTTAACAGACAAAGAGAGAGGGATAGACAGGGACAGACAGACAGTAACGAAGAGAGATGAGAAGCATCAATCATTAGTTTTTCGTTGCAACATCTTGTTCATTGATTGCTTTCTCATATGTGCCTTGACTGCAGGCCTTCAGCAGACTGAGTAACCCCTTGCTTGAGCCAGTGACCTTGGGTCCAAGCTGGTGAGCTTTTGCTCAAACCAGATGAGCCTGCGCTCAAGCTGGTGACCTCGGGGTCTCGAACCTGGGTCCTCCGCATGCCAATCTGACACTATCTACTGTGCCACCGCCTGGTCAGGCGATAGTCTATTCTTACATTAAAATTTTATATAATATAGTACCAGGAACCATTCTTCTTGTCCTCCTTATATATTTAGGGTTAATATCATCATAGAAAATTGTTCGATTTGATGCTCATTTGTTAGTGGTGACTTGCAGCTGCTCTTGTGTAAACATATGATAAAGTTTTTGGGGCACAAAAGGCCCAGATGAATAGGAGTGATCTCTTAGAAATCTAAGAATGTTAAATATGGAAAGTATGTTGACATCACATATCAAATTTGTGAAAATAACCTCGCCCTGAGTCTGTCGGGGTCTTTCTGTATCTGGGAGCATGTTCATTTCCCAGCGATGGGGAGGGGTCCAGACCTGAGTGAACTAGTCCAGGGGTGTCTGAAATCTGCAGAGGCTGAGGCCAGGAGGGTGTGGCCGGGGTGGCCCAGAAGGCCTGTGTCCCAAGGGAGCCCTTGCGAGGCCCCAACCTCAGGCTGAGATGAAGAACGCAGTTTGCACGGACAAGAGGGTCTCTCTCTGCCTGGGGGGCCGCCCAGGACGGGTGACGAAAGGCTCCCCAGCGCCGCAGCATCAGAGAAGGCGGTTGTTGGTTGTTAAGACGTCTGGCGTGAGGCATGCTCTGTCCGGCTCGGCTCGGCTCGGGGCACGCCGGCAGCCGTGTGGGCGGTGAGGAGGGAGGTGGAGCGGGTTGGGGGCTGGGGAATGGTCCGACTGCCACAGGCAGACGAGGTGGGGGGCTGAAGTGTTAGGACGGTTTTCAGGGAACACACGGTGCAGCGGGTGGGGGGCCAGCTTTCTTCTGGAGATGGTAGTTCAACACGAATACAAACGCCGCATCTGTATGGTATGCCTCCGCTTTTCTTTGATATGATCGGAAGAAATGTAACTTTTTTGTAGCGATATTACCTCTTCCTAGAAGTTTCTAAAAATTCCACAAAGAGTTCATAATTGTAGGTTTTAAAGTAAGCTTTCAGTTTTGTATTTTCTAATGACCCTCTCATGATACGGTATTATTATTTATATACTAAGTTTTATTGTGTATCAGTGATTGACAACCAAATGTTTTAATGTTATGGTCGAAGGGATTAATTTGGTTAAAATTAAGTTCCTTTTAAACGATCGTGATTCATTCTTATGTAACAAAAGTAATGCATTGAAATATTTGAAATGCATAACTATTTTGTATTTTTTTTCTGAAGCTGGAAACAGGGAGAGACAGTCAGACAGACTCCCACATGCGCCCGACCGGGATCCACCCGGCACGCCCACCAGGGGCTACGCTCTGCCCACCAGGGGGCGATGCTCTGCCCCTCTGGGGTGTCGCTCTGTTGCGACCAGAGCCACTCTAGCGCCTGGGGCAGAGGCCAAGGAGCCATCCCCAGCGCCCGGACCATCTTTGCTCCAATGGAGCCTCGGCTGTGGGAGGGGAAGAGAGAGACAGAGAGGAAGGAGAGGGGGAGGGGTGGAGAAACAGATGGGCGCTTCTCCTGTGTGCCCTGGCCGGGAATCGAACCTGGGACTTCTGCACGCCAGGCCGACGCTCTACCACTGAGCCAACCAACCGGCCAGGGCCTGAAATGCATAACTATTTAAATATCACTTTTATACTTATTTTGTATGTATGAAGTTTCTTTTTTTTTTTTTTACTTGAATAACATTCAGGAAACCAGGAACAAATCTACCTGTCTTGGTTCAACAGAAATAAGCTCTCATGGCACCAAAATGAGAAAATTAATTCCCTCCTATCTTTCCCACAACCTACGTACAGACTCGGGTTTCTAAGCTCCCTCCAAAGCCTTCTCCTCTGTCTTAGTGGGAGGGGTGTTCTTCCCAACCCCCCCCCAATCCCTCTTAATAACTTTTATATCCCCCCTTCTTTCCTGTGTATCGTTACCAGTTATTTCCTGGTTTTAAATGTTTCTCCACCATTTCTATATTTCTATTCCTAGTGGTTCTTTTGTCTTAGTAGTTAAACACTGGAAACTCTTAAAAGAAAGCCAAACCAAAACTACCAAAAGAAGAAACAAAGCACTGCCCCGTTCCCAAACCACCTTTCCGCCCAGACCCTGCCCCGCTGTGGCCCCCGCTTCCCCTTCACCACGACACCTGCTGCAGGCCACCTTCCGCGGGAATGTCGCGTCCTCCACGGCCCCGTGCTTTCACAGAAACTGCTCTCGCCGCAGTCCCCTGGGGCCCCACACGTGGTGAAGTCCCAGGACGCCGTGGTCGCGTTTTCCTTGATCCGACAGAGTTCCTGTCCCTCTGGCTCTTGACCCCTTTGCACTTCGTGACACCCTCCATTGGAACTTTTTACACACCTGGCTGCCCCCGCCCCATTTTCTCTTGCCTAGACCTGGGGTTAGGGTTTCGGTGGCAGTCTTCTGTTGGCACCCTGCGGATCTCATTGGATGGTGACTTCAGTGACCTCCCTGAGGCTGCTGGCAGACAAAGTGTGTCCCTCCAGTGTTACCCAGAGTTCCAGGAGTGTGTATCTGACTCCTCACTATAAAGCTCTTTGCAGGCTGGCCCCTCCGGCTTCCACGTCCATCTGCTCCCCAGCTCTGCTCTGGCGCCAGCGGGCACTCCAGCTATGCCCTGTAAGTCCTTGGCTTTCTGCCTTTTGTTGTATATGTTGGTTTGAGCCCCAAGCATTCCGGCCAGCCCCCAGGCCCTCCCTCTTGGCCAAATGCCATGTCCGTCTGGGGTCCCTCTGCTCCGGCCCACCACCTCCCAGAGGCCATCGCCAGTACCCACATCTCCACCCCGTGGGCCCCCCCATTCTGAATTGGGTTCCCTGTCCTGGTATTCCTATAGTTCCAGGCACTTAGGGGTTCTTAAAAACCACTTGTCTTATTCATTCACATGATGTATTTGTATGTTTCTCTCCCTAAACTGTGGGCTTCTTCAGGCCAGTGACTGCATGTGAGTTTCTTTATCCCTGGGTAGCTCATGTAATGATAAAATCTTAAATGTTAGAAGGAAAAAGAGCTTAGATTAAAAGCCTTCTGTTTTTGTTTTTTTTTTAAGAAATTAAAGCACATTTCAAGTATAAATTATGATTCAGAAAGCACCATTCTGAATATTTAAAATCTCAACTTATCAGAATATACATTTTTAGGTGTACCATTTTGCTTTAAGGCAGTAATGGGGCCCCAGGGGCCTGGCGGTTTACTGAAGAGCCCAGAGTACCCACAGCAAGTCACTCTCCCTCTAACACGGATCTGCTCCGTTATCTCATTAATCTTAAAGACAGTCCTGTGAAGTAGGTTAGGGAGCAAGTGGTATTATCTTCTCATAACAGCTGGTCCTCACATATGTTGTGTCTTGACATTGTGTGGTTTCAGCATTATCTTCTCTTTGTTTTAATAAAAACTGAAATAAAGAATGTTTGGCTATTTAATACTATTTCTATGTAACACTATTAAATATCTAAAAGTAAAAGATTTGACCTTGACAAATGTAGTTCTAATAGACTTGAAGTCTTTTATGATGGAATTCACCTCTGAGCAGGTATAGGTGTGGAGAGGGGGGTATAACTATTATTGGGAGGAGGTTAACCAGAAGGTAATTATAATGTACTGGTTATAAGGTTTTGATATCATTACTAAATCAAAAGTAAGTAACTTTTGGTAAGGTCAGAATTATACCCTAATTTTTTTTTGTTTCTTTCTTCAGTAATTGAGGGCTGGTTTACAGATAAGAAAATGCACAGATTTGAAGTATGTATTTCGGTGACTTTTGACAAATGTCATTCTAGGTAAAACACAGAATATACTCATCACCCCAGGACTTTTCCCACCCCACCCCCAGTGCTGCAAATTGTTCTAATTCCTGTCATACCAGCTTGATTTTTACCTACTTTAGAACATCAAATATGGCCCCGGCTGGTGGTTCAGTGGCTAGAATGTCAGCCCAGTATATGGATGTACCAGGTTTGATCTCTGGTCAGGGCACTCAGGAGAAATGACCATCTGCTTCTTACCCCCCTTCCCCTCGCCTTTCTCTCCCTCTTCCTGTCCTGCAGCCAGTGGCTCAGTTGGTTTGAGCAGAGGCCCTGGATGCTGAGGATAGCTCAGTTGGTCCAAGCATCTCAGCCCCAGGCACTAAAAATAGCTCTGTACTCAAACATCGGCCCAAAATGAGGTTACCTACCCAATGAATTCTGGTCAAGGTACATGCAGGAGTCTGTCTCACTATCTCCCTTCTCACCTAAAAAAAAAAAAAAAAAATTAAAATAAAAGAAATTCAGGCCCTGGCCATTTGGCTAAGCAGTAGACTGTCAGCCCAGCATGTGGAAGTCCCAGGTTTGATTCTTGGTCTGGACACACAAGAGAAGCGCCCATCTGCTTCTCCACTCCTCCCCCTTCTCCTTTCTCTCTGTCTTTCTCTTCCCCTCCCTCAGCCAAGGCTCCATTGGAGCAAAGTTAGCCCAGGTGCTGAGGATGCCTCCATGGCCTCTGCCTCAGGCTCTGGAATGGCTCTGGCCACAATGGAGCAATGCCCCCAGATGTGCAGAGCATCACTCCCTTGTGGGGTGGTGCCAGGTGGATCCCAGTCAGGTGCATGTGAGAGTCTGATTGCCTCTCTGCTTCTAACTTCAGAAAAATACAAAGAAATAAAAATAAATAAATAAATGTAAAAAAAACCTTCATATAAAAGGAGTGTGTTCAATTTTGTGAATAGGGTCTTCACTCGACATATTTTAAAGACTATACCACTGATACATACTGTCATGGATGAATGTTTACAGCACGTAGATCTGACAAAGAACCCTTATCCAGAACATATGAATAGCTCCTGAAAACCGACATGGAGAAAACCACCCAAGTTAAACTCAGACACCTTCCCAGCCCTCCTCTCCCCCACCCTCCCCACACTTGGGCCCCCCGGAGCCTCTGTTTTTGGTGTTCTGACCAGTGAGCTGAAGCCGAGCCCCCCCCCCCACTCCTGAATACCTCATGGCTGCCCCTGACTTCGGACATTCTGGGTCTTGACCTACTGCAGCCCTTGGGGCTAACCAAAAATACTGAGTTGGGATTCATTCAGATAGAGATTTACACACAAAGGATTTTGAAGACAGGGCATGCCACGAGACACTCCAGCAAATGGTTAAACTGATTGTTCTGTCCTAATTTGTCCAGAATAGACTCTCATAGTCATACAGGGGCCAGCCCATGTGACCCACCTGTTCCGATTGTACCTGGATTTAATTTCTGGAATGACAACACAGAGAGAATGCCATCAAAAAAGTTGTATAGCTTACAGTTCACAGGAGCAGAAGACACACCACGCCACGCGGGGCCACATGGAGAAGCCCCGAGTCGGTCAGGACGTGGAAGGAGCAGAGGAGAAAGCGTTGATCAGAGCCTTTCCGGTGGCTCACGTGGGGGCTGGCTGGGCAGGGCAGGCAAGGCCGAGTGGGTTTCCGATTGGATCGTCTGGTGAGCGCACAGGAGCCTTACGCGAGCCGTGGAAGGGCACGCCGCTCCCGCTCACCAGACTCGCCGGAGGCACGTTTAAAGAGACTGTGCCTAGTGCCCCTGCAGGGACTCGCACTGGTCTGGGGACTTCCTGAGAGCCCTCCAGGTGGCTCAGGTGCACAGAAGTGCAGATGCAGGAGCCAGGCCTCCCCTTGTGCTCCTCAGACTTGGACCAGGGTGTTTTTGTTTGTTTGTTTGTTTGTATTTAAATTTCTAACCCACGATGAACTGACATATTTTTGTAAAATACGATTAAAATGAATTATTAGAAAAATAAATGCAAGCTGTAATCCCCAGTGTTCTTGGAGTCAACAGCTATACAATAAGTGTGTAAAAATTTAAAAACATTTACTCTTGATTTCTATACTTATTGTCCTGGACACGTAGCAGAGTTTGGGGGCAGGGGCTGGTTGGCAGGCCAGCCTCTGAGCAGCGCTGGTGTCGAGTGCACCTCGGCAGTGTGTAACCGGAAGCGTGTGCCACGGAATGTAGGTGGGGTTCAGACCACGCCAGGCCTGAGATGCTGTCATCCGTGGCCTGGCTTTATTCTGTAGATGTTGGGGACCCAGAGAATTCGGGATTGGCAGTTGTGTTTGTCAGACTCAAGGCGGGGAATACATTGCTGACAAGGACCCTAAAGGGGACGAGGGTGGGACGGGACCTGGTAAAATAAAACCACAACTGTATCCAACTGCCAGAGAAGTCACTTTGCAAATACTAATAAATTACTTAGAGAATAAAAGAATTAAAGCTAGCTACAATCTTTTTTAACACTTAAATAATAAGGAAAAAAGAAAAGCATAATTAGATTCTAAACAACAAGCCCCCGAATGTGCTTGCAGAAACCACGCAAATTGAAGACCCGAGGAAGCAATGGCGGGGCGAGCAGGAGAAGATGCTCAAGGACTATCTCTCGGTGGCGCAAGACGCCCTGCGGACGCAGAAGGAGCTGTACCACGTGAAGGAGCAGAGGCTGGCGCTGGCCCTCGATGAGTACGTCCGACTGAACGATGCCTATAAGGAGAAGTCAAGTTCCCACACAAGCTGTGAGTACGGCGTGGCTTTCCCTTTGACCACGGGGACCGAACTCGAGATGACTGAAGGCCACCTGGGTTTCTGGGGCGCTGCACTCTGGGTCCCGTTTCTTCCTCCGCGGGAAGAGCGCGGAGGGCACAGCGCCAGGGTCGCTGCAGAGCCTCCCCCGCACCCCACCCCCACCTCCTTCAGGAACAGTCTCTTCTCCGGGGAATTATGCTCCTCCCCCTGCCTTATTGATTGCTTCTAATCTGTGTATGAGTTCAGTTTTACCCTTTCAGATCATGGCAAATACTGCACCCGTCTGCCACTCCTGTGCAGTTTGTCGTGGGGTGGAGCGGGAACCCTTAGTGAGAATGATGTTTCTGTTGCCCACCCAGTTGACTTAGCTCTCTCTCGTCTCAAAAACCAGTCGTCCAGAGCTGGCCTAGTTTACAGCAGCGGCGTGCTGGGCTCGAAGTCCAACTGAAATAGGGGGTTTCTGGCTGGTGCCGAGCTCAGACGATAAACTGTGTCTGCGATAAGGACCGCTAAGATTTTATCCCATGCTGTAAAATTCAGAAGGAAATGAAGTATACCAGGGTCTTTATGACATTTGTCTTTCTTGAGTATTTTTAAAAACAGAAAATTATAAAGGTTTGAAGATTACTTTTTATATTTAGGTGTCTGATGAATGACAATAAAGAAATTATAAAGTTAAGTAAGTATCCGCAGAAGCATGTGAATCTTGTTTCTAGTTTGTAAATTCTGAGCTGAGAATTAGTTATGCAACCTTGTTTTCCTTTTTTTTTTTTTCTCTTTGAAAAGTGTTCTCAGGATCTTCATCTAGCACTAAATATGATCCTGACATTTTAAAAGCCGAGATCTCCACTACGCGCTTAAGGGTAAGATTGTTTTACTGGTTCTACGTTGCACATATACAGGGACCCTGAAGGTGGGGAGGGGGCTTTGTGGTCACCTGCCATGTCCATTCAGCACAAGAGCGCCCCCCCAACCCCCAATGGGCGGTAGTCCGCCTTTGTCGGAACCGGTTCTGAGATTGAGACTGTCCTTGTTGAAGCCGAGTGTGGTCCATTACAGTTTATTATATGCAGTTAGTATATTGAGTCAAAACTCGAGCCTCAATAGTGTGCTTTCACTTTTCGTGCTGAAATATGGCTTCCAGAGTTGAGCCTCTCTGTTTTTCGTCAGATGGCCTGATTCCTGTCACCAAGCCCTTCCTCCCTAGGACTTGATGGTCCCTCACACTTTCCCGTGCCTTGTTTCCTGATCTTTACCCCGAGTCTTTTAGACCAAACTGCTGTTGAGGCCAGAGCTTGTTTATGCTTGATTTTTGGAGTCCTAAGGACTGTTCACCATGTAAATAAATTCATGTAACCATACATTACCTAGGTCATTAAATAGATTATTACCATGACCCCGGAAGTCCCTGTTGCATCCCCTCAGGGTCATAACACTACAGATTAGTTGTTTTGGTTTTTTTTGTATTTTTCCAAAGCGAGAAGTGGGGTGGGGGGAGAGTACTCAGACAGACAGACTCCCGCATGTGCCTGACCAGGATCCACCTACCATGCCCACCAGGGGCCGATGCTCTGCCTATCTGGGGTGTTACTCTGTTACGTCCAGAGCCATTCTAGTGCCTAAGGCGGAGGCCATGGAGACATCCTCAGCACCCGGGCCAACTTTGCTCCAGTGGAGCCTTGGCTGTGGGAGGGGAAGAGAGAGACAGAGAGAAAGTAGAGGGGGAGGGGTGGAGAAGTAGATGGGCGCTTCTCCTATGTGCCCTGGCCAGGAATCGAACCCAGGATTTCATATGCCAGGCCAACTCTTTACCGCTGAGCCAACCGCCAGGGTCCAGGTTAGTTTTTTTGTGTTTTTTTTTTTTTTACAGAGACAGAGAGAGAGTCAGAGAGAAGGATAGATAGAGACAGACAGACAAATGAGAAGCATCAATCATTAGTTTTTCGTTGCGACACCTTAGTTGTTCATTGATTGCTTTCTCATATGTGCCTTGACCGTGGGGCTACAGCAGACCAAGTAACCCCTTGCTCAAGCCAGTGACCTTGGGTCCAAGCTGGTGAGCTTTTGCTCAAACCAGATGAGCCTGCGCTCAAGCTGGAGACCTCAGGGTCTCGAACCTGGGTCCTCTGCATCCTAGTCCGACGCTCTATCCACTGCACCACCACCTGGTCAGGGCGGGTTAGTTTTTTATGTCTACTTTGAACTTTGTAAAACTGGAATGCCACCATATGTATTACTTGATGGCTTCTTTTGCTCAACAACATTTCGAGATTCATTCACATAAACTCTTATTGCTATAAAGCATTCCATTTTTGGATACATACCATAAATGCTTTCTCTTCTACTATTGCTGTACATCACAGCTTATTTCCATTTCTGGTAATTAAAAATTATGTCTTAATGTACATGTCTGTCATACATGTCTTATGGGGCACATATGTACACATTTTTCTTAGTTATGAAATTGCTGTGTCAAAAAACTGCTTATAGCTTCTACTTTAGCAAATACTTACATGTGATTTGAGGCTTTCTCACTTTCTAAGAGCTGCTCTTAAAGCTCCAACCTACTCTCTGCACATGGCTTTTGCCTACAGTCTGTGGTTCTTTTAATTTTATTATCAATCAGTTCAAAATATTTTCTAAATTTGTAACTTTATGATTAGAGTAGGCTTAATTTTTAAACAGTTGGGGATATTCTTATCTTTTGTTACTGACTTCAGCTTATTTCCACTGCTTATTTCTCAGTTCTAAAATTTCTATTTGACTGGTTTTTATACTTGCCCAAATTCTGAACACTGATGTATGATTTTTTTTAAACAAAATAATCGCAGTTACTTCTTAAATGCCATGTCTTGATTAGTATAACACCTAGATTTCCTCTATGTTGGACCATTCTTCAGTGTAGTCTGAAGCATGATTTTGATTTTTTTTTGTCAATATTTGACTTCTTACAGCTGCTTTTTATGAAGAGCAACACATTGTGTACGAAAAAGTATAAAAATCATTTGAGGTTTGGGATGGATGATCTCCTCACCCTTCAGAGAGAACTTAGCTTCTCTTTTCGCTGGCAGTTGAGCTGGAAGCAAACAATTTTAATTCAATCAGGGTTTGAGCTGGCGGAACTCTGAGTTTCACTCCTTTCTGAAGAGTGGGTCTATTTCCAGTTTACCCTTTCTGTTGGGACAGAGCTCCTCAAAGCCCCAGCTGCACTCCTGGGGGGTTTTCTGAGGCCCCCTGTGCTCTAGGAGGCTGTGCCCCAGGTCCGTGCCCCCCAGGTCCCCAGCGGTCCTCTGTCCGCTGTGCGGCTCCCTGCAGCCTGCCCTCGCCCCCTGCATCTTCCCGCCTGTCCCATGCAAACGCCGCAGAGGGAGGACCACCCAGCCTGGGTCCTGACTGTGGCCCTCCCTCAGCTCGGAGTCTCTCACGCGAATTCTAGTTCACCAGCATCTTTAAATAGATGTATTGTTTTGTTTTCCTCACGACTTCTCCATTTGTTCTCCCTAAGAGAGTGTGAGAGTTTGTCTGTTTCCTGGAAGCCAACCTGTCTTCAGTCTGGACGTCCGGGTTCGTTTAGGAAGTCAGTGCAGTGTTTTCTGTCTTTCTGCCATGAGCACCCCCAGAGTGTCGCGGGGCCCCCTGCCCCATCCGTGCCCCCTACGGTGTAGTCTTCTCATTCGGGGGGTCATGCCTCGTTGCTGTCCCCACACTGTGTGCGCACTTCCCGGGAAAAAGGGAAGTGGAGGTATCTGTCAGGACTCACGTGGGATGAGCCCCCAGACTCACCGCAGTCGTGCGCCTCTCGGGAAGTCATCACTTATTAAGACTGCCCTCTGAAGTTTTAACCGTTTCTCACAGTCCTTATCTTCGTAAGACACGTGCTAAAGGGAGTACGTACAACAGGCTATTGTGGTTTGTTCATTTAAATCCCCCTTTAGGAAAGATGAACACTGACAGACGGTTTAAAAACAAAACACACAGGATATTTCATACAAAACAGTTTAGAAGGTAGGGCGCCCCATCCGGGTTGGGGAGACCCCAGGAGACCCCAGAGGTCACACAGGCCAGCCCTGCGTGTATTGCCTGCCAGGGTTAAGCTGCTCTTCCTGGCAGCGTCCTGTGTTTGTCTGGGTATTTCATTGCTGTGCGACCACAAAGGTGAGCCGGACAGGATCGCCCTCGCGGGAGGATGTAAGACCTTCGTCAGTAACCGGAGTGAAAGATCGGGAGTGACCCCATCTCTTACACTAGTGGGCGGGTGCGTGCCGAGCACTGCCTGCAGTGTGGAGCCTTCAGGGACGTGCGCCCCCAGCGACCCGGCCCTTGTGGCGTGTGTTACTGCTGTCACCCCGGCAGACAGAGTCCCGGCCGGAGCGCCACGGAGCAGACGGTGAACTCTGCTGTCTGTGCACACTGTGGCCAGATAGCATTTTCATAAGGAGGTGGGTAACTGGGCAGAGCCTCATGGATCTCGGTAAACTGGCCTTTTTTTTTTAGCTTGTCTACCCTGTGGAAATTGCTGTGTGTACCAGTCCCATTCACTAATATATGCCCCAGAAATATGGATAGTAACTCACAAATGAACTCTCTCTTCATTGTTTTGGTGTCTCAGAGTACCTGCCTGCCTTTCTGGTCACAGTAACAAGTTTTTTAGACAAAGCCAGAGATTAAGCTTTATACTTCGTTACCTTGATGCAACAATATTAGCAGATAAGCTTCATTTGTTTTACTGAATTAGAGTTAGTGCGTCAAGTATTTGGGAACCTGGTATTTAGGAACATCTGTCTCAACACCTGTTCCTATTATTTATACTGCGGTCATAGGCATCGGAGATCATTAGGTCTCAGTTTCCTCTTTGGTTAGATGGTTCAGCAGTAACTTCCTGGCATTCTATTGCTAGTTGTTGAAATGGTGAAATGAATAAATTACTGCTTTTTAAGATTAACGTACTTATAAGTTTTAAAGGTAGTGTTTTATTGTTTGATAAAATCTATTTTTTAGAAAAAGGGATATAGGAATTTTTACTGCAGAGTTTATTACTTCATTTATTCATTGTGGCAACTTAGACTATATAATCTTCTTGGGGTGGGGAATGGAATATCTTACACAACTAAACCTTAAATTCAATTGATATTTTAAAGATATACTGCAGTTACAAATAGGTGTGATATTTGGTGGAGAACATTTTTGGTGAATTTGATTAAGTTTTTGCTATTGTTTATTAAACTGAAATAAAATGTTGGAAGCATAAAAGAAAATCTTTAGAAATACAAATGTATATGAGAAATTTATGGAGCACCATAGCACATACTCTGGCCAACTTTTAATTTTGTAAAAAAGAAAGAAAGAAAGAAAACAAAAACTCTTTGATTAAATTATTTGTACTCCACTCTAAGCACATGGCTGGTTAGTGGGCACCGCTGTTAATAACAGTGTACTGACTTTTGTTTTCTAATATATTTACTCACACACTGTTAGTAAGAATCCCCTTTGAGTTATTTTGAACAAGGATGATGGACCTAGAAAAGTCATCCACAATCTCACCTGTTTGTAATTTTGGGCAGAGATTTAAAAGAATTGCAGTTGAATTTTAAGTTTAGTTTGTAATTGTAAGGAGAGTTAATTCATGTCCACATCAAATTATGTCACTCTAACCACTGTTCTAATGTACAAAAATCATAGCAGTGTCTTCAAATAAAAAGCAGTGTGTCTCCTGAAAGTGTAAATTACTACAAATAAGGATGATCTCTTGACTAGACATGGGAGATGTCTTTATACTCGCATTTCATGTAAAGCTTAGCTTACATCCTGAGTCCCTTCAGCTGTGACTTCCCTGACTTCAGGGTACTGCAGGCAAGGGAGCAATACTAACGTGTGTGTTAGAAACGACAGCACCAACGTGTGTGTTAGAAACGGCACCTCTTTCAGGACGTTCAGAAGTGACTTTGTGTTGCTGCTGGTGTTGGGTTAGAAAATGGCACACCATCGTAGTGAATTTTGAATGAAATGAAGAATGATATGACATCACTCCCATTCACTAAAGAGAACAAAACCGAAAGAGAAAATGAAAGAGCAATACCCTGTTTAATGCAAGACCTGGCGTTATCTCTGTTAGGAGTGCTAGGAACTTGAACTACTTAAAATTTGTAGCGCAGTAGTGGTTTTCTTTTGTTTTCCATAAAGCATCCTCAGGCCTTCAGCAGAATAAAACTGTAACACTTGATCACATTTATTGAATTAGTAGCGTTTGTTTCTCTCTTCCTCTAATGATTTTGGTCTCCTTTTCTAGGCTTGAAGGGCACCGTAGTGCAGGCTGGATACTCTGTACTTCCAGAGAGACCCTTCACTGACACTGCTGTCAGGAGGAGATCTTTAGTACTTCCTCACCTACATAATCCGCCCTGTCAGCCTCTCTGGTCACGACTTCCGGTCTCGTCTGTCTTCATTCCCACACCCCCTCATCTCCATAACGCTCATGGCATTTTACAAAGCGGAGTGCTGCTAACTTCTCTGAGAGACGGGAAGAGGAAAGTGATGCATAAGTGATTGACTGGAAATGATTCTGTAAAGCCTGGAAAAGTCATTCATTTTTTTAAGGGCTGTGGGAGTTAGCTCTCTGGAACTGTACGAGATAAAGATACTGTAATGAAGACATTTAGACAAACACTTCCTAATATTCTGATTCTTTTTTTGACACATTTACTCAATAAATACAGTGACGTGATGTGTTCACGTGAGATAAAGATATTGTAATGAAGACATTTAAACAAACACTTCCTAATATTCTGACGTTTTTCTTGACACATTTAATAAATACAGTGAGGTGATGTTTTCATTAAATTTTGGGAGAATCGATCTCCTGAGGCCATAACAATGAAATAGTGAGAGAAAAAAAAGTATGTGTGTGTGTGTGTGTGTGTGTATATATTTATACAACATCTATTCTGTAACCTTCAGCATTTTTACGTACATATTTCTAGAATTGAGGGTGGTAGCCATAGTACCAGAGCTTCCCGTTAATCAGAGAACAGAATCCGTGAGAGCGCCTTCAGGCTCAGGAGGAAGAGAGTTCTGTGGCCGGAGAGTAGCTGCTTGGATCCCAGATTTAGACCTTGCGCCAGTAGAGAGAGAAAGAGAGATGGATGAAATTGGTCCAGCAGGGAGGTACGCTGCCTAAGTTCGGGCTGTTGGGCTCGCATGCATATCCTCTAATAGATCCACTGGCTTCTGTTTTTGCCCGGGAAGGACTAACTTCTATAGGAATTGTCTTCTCACAACAGACAGTTGTAGAACCGAACAGGCTCTGTGAAACAGCTGTTTTTAGACAGTGGCTAACAGGCAGCAGAGCGCTGACCCCGAGCGGAAGGGACAGCGGAGGTGAGCCCTGAGACGGCCCTCCTGTAGTGCGGGCAGTGGGAGCAGCTCCAGGGTCTCCTGAAGGCATCTCCGTGGACTGCTGAATACTGAGTAAGCGTGGCGTAAAATATGGTGAGGCCGGGGAACGAAAGCACTAGGACAGACAGTTCTCGGGTTTACGGGGGCTGGGAACAGTGCGTGCTTCCACCAGCTGGAACTGAGGGACCTCGTAAGACACGGGGCATCAGGTGGAGGCCCCAGTAATGGAGCCAGAGAAGAGAGACAAATGACCAATAAGCATAGGAAAAGATGACGAACATCACTAGTCACTAAGCAAATTGCAAATTGAAGCCAGAGCGAGATACCATGTCACACCTCTTAGAGTGGATGTTATTATAAAAAGAAAGCAGAACACAGCAAGTGTTGCTGAGGATGTGGAGACATTGGAAGCCTGTGCATTGCTGGTGGGAATGGAGACTCGTTTAACTGCTATGGGAAACAGCATGGCAGTTGCTCAGAGGGTAAACTAGAATTACGAGTTTTGGCAATTCTGCTTCCAGGTATAGACCCAGAAGAGTTGGAAGCAGGGACTCAGATTCTTATACAATCATGCCCACGGCAACTTTATTCACAATAACCAAAAGGCGGAATGGCCTGTATTCGTCAAGGTTCTTGAGAAGCAAAACCAATAGGGTGGATGGATGGATGGATGGATGGATGGACACAAAGAGGGTTATTATAAAACTTGGCTCACACGTCTGCGTTTGAGTTTGCCCGTGATGCAGTTTCTGTCCAAAACCAGGAGGCAGAGACCCCAGGCAGTTTCCTAAAGAATTCCCTGATCCCTGGGGGGGGGGGGGGGGTCCTTTGTTCTAATCAGACCTTCAGCTGATTGGTTGAGGCCCACCCATACCCTGAAGGAAAAGCTATGTACTCAGAGTTCCCTCACTTAACATTTAATGTCATCCAAAAAGACCCTCTGGGTTGACACATCAAATAGCCAATACACAACCTGAAAACGCATCGCCAGGTGAATGGATAAACAAAACATAGTCTCCAGGCATGCCTCGGAAATACTGCAGGTGTGGGGCCAGGCCGTCACAATACGGCAGATATTGCAGTAAAGAAAGCCAGATGAATTTTTTAGTCTCCCAGTACGTATAAAAGTTATGTTCACACTATCCTGCAGACTAGTAAGTATGCAGTAGCATCATGTCTAAAAAATGTACGTACTTTAAAAATACTTTATTGCTAAAAAATGCTAACCATCAACTGAGCCTTCAGCAAATTGTAATCTTTTCACTGGTGGAGGGTCTAGCCTGAACTTTACCAGAAATGCAAGATATTTGAACCACGATAAGGCACAGTACAGCAAGGTCTTCCTCTGTACATGCACGGGGATATTACTCAGCCTTAAAAAGGAATAAAATTCTGACACATGTTACAATCTGGATTAAGTTCAAGAACATTATGCTAAGTAAAATAAGCCTGACTCCAAAGGACAAGTATTGTATGGTTCCACTTGTCTGGGGTTCCTAGAACAGGCAAATTCACAGGGACGGAAAGTGGAGGAGCTGTTTGTTACCAGGGGCTGGAGGAGGGGGGTGGGGAGTCACTGTTTCATAGGGACAGGGTTTCAGTTTGGGACAACGGAAAGGTTCTAGAGATGGATGGTGTTGATGGTTATGCTTGACTAGAAAGCCCGGTGGTCATACGAAATGACCGCTGTTCTAGATATTATAAATTGTAATTAAAATGATTTGTGCAAAGGTGTCTGCTAATTCAAACTGAATTACCCAGGGCAGGCGTTGAGGACGCCCTTTTGCTTACTGCCCCACGGGGTTTCCCCCTTCTACTTAATTGCTTAAAGTAGAGTGCAATGAAGGAAACCACTGGAGGTACATTTCTTAAGAGCCACCGCTAGCTCAATAAATAAAGGTGATTTAAATAATAAAATGTTAATTCACATGTCAAAGATCTCTTTGTACACAACATTTCTTGTGTAGATCTTTCCATCATTTTTAAGCTCGCCTTGCAGAGAACCATCAATTATTTTTAATTTTACGTCCGTTCTTTCATGAACTCTTGAACAGGCAACATAAAGTTGACCGTGTCCAAATGCAAGCTCAGGTACAAAAATGCCAACACGCTTAAGCGTTTGGCCCTGAGACTTATTGATGGTCATAGCAAAGGCAAGTTTTACAGGAAATTGTCTACGTCTCAATTGAAACTGCAACTCTGTTTGAGATGGAGCCAAATCAATTCTTGGAATGACATGTATTTCACCTTTAGAGGAGCCAAAGACTTAGCTATTATGACATTATTTTTCAATTGGAGAACCTCTAGTCTTGTACCATTGCAAAGACCCCTTCTGGTGTTAAGATTTCTTAACAGCATAATAATTGCTCCAATCTTGAACCTCAATTTGTGAGGTGGCATGCCAGAAGGCAGGACTATTTGAATGCCGTGGCAACTTCACCTCATTGGCTAGTACAGTTATGCAAGCAACCAATAAGCTATCGGTGACAAACAGACACTTAAGCCGCATATAATAAAGATGCCACTGAATTGTACATGTAAAAGTCGTTAAATGGTTAATTCTATTACATGTGTATTTTCTATACATTTTTTTAATGAAAGCATAATAAAGAATTTTTCAAACAATGCTATGACAATTGAGTGCCTGCGGAACTGTAATATACAAAATGTTAAAGGGACTTTCTTCAGGCAGAGGGAAAATGATGCCACACGGAAATTTTATCTCTATAAAATAATGACAGATGTAAGTGATAGTGAATTAGTGTGTGAGTAGAAGATTTCTTAATACTGTAAAGTCTCTTTGAATATCATTGCTTATTTAAATAAAAATAATGAAAATATGTTGTAGGGTTTATAAAATATTTGGAAGCAAAATACCAGACACCCCAAAGGCTGGGGAAAGAGGACAGTCGTTAGGCCCTCGCACTGTGCAGGAAGGGATGTCGTATCATTTGAGGTAGGCTGTAGCATATATATATATTTAATTTATTCATTTTAGAGAGGAGAGGGAGAGACAGAGAGAGAGAGAGAGAGAGAGAGGAGAGACAGAGAGAGAGAAGGGGGGAGGAGCTGGAAGCATCAACTCCCATATATGCCTTGACCAGGCAAGCCCAGGGTTTTGAACTGGCGACCTCAGCATTTCCAAGTCGATGCTTTAGCCACTGCGCCACCACAGGTCAGGCCTATAGCATATTTTTGACACTAGAGCAGGAAGGGCCAAACTTTTTCTACAAAGGGCCAAAGAGTAATTCCTTTGAGCTTTGCAGATACGGTGAGCAGAATTCTAAGATGCCTCCCACAGTCCCCCATGTCCCCACCTTACACAACCTCCCAGTCAAACATGATGGACTCGGCTCCTGTGACTGGTTATCTTATGTGGCACAGATAACCTTAAGGCAGGGAGAGCAGCCGGTGAGCTGGTGGCTATCACACGAGCCCTCTAGAACCCGCGTTGCTCAGCCGCTCAGAGGAGGGAGCCGGCTGTTCGAGCACAGAGGGCCTTCAGCGCACCGTTTCCTCAGGGAGCCGGCTGTTCGAGCACAGAGGGCCTTCAGCACACCGTTTCCTCAGCCGCTCATAGGAGGGAGCCAGCTGTTCGAGCACAGAGAGCCTTCAGCGCACCATTTCCGTACGAAGGGTGGGTAAACCCACACAGGGACCTGCGAGAGACCTGTGCTGCTCGCCAGGAAGGAAACCACACCTCAGTCCCCCCTGGAGCCACAGGGGCAGTAGATTTCCCTCTGAGCCTCCACGTGAGAACTCAGCCTGGCTGACACCTGCACATCCGGTTTTTGGATACCTTGAACAGAGTCCCCAGCCAGACCTCGTGATCTATTCAATGAGTATAATTTTAAGCTGCTAATTTTGTGATAATGTGTTCTGCAGCAACAGAAAACTGATAGAGCAGGGCACATACCATTTCTGTCATAGATTGTTTTCCCTTTTTTTGAGAAAATTACTAAAAACATGAAAATCATTCTTAACTCATAACCATAAAAAATTGAGCCACAGGGTGAATTTGACCCACAAGCTGTCATTTGCTGCTCCCTGCCCTAGAATAGCCACTAAGACAATGCAGAGGTGTTACCAATAGTAGAGATAAAATGCAATAAAAAAATTTAGTCCAAAAGGAGGCAGAAATAGAAGTAGAAAAGATAAAAGAACATATGTGACAATTAGAAAGCACATATAAAGATAGTAGATTTAAACCAGACTATATCAATAATTACACTAAATGTAAATGGTCTAAATGTTCCAATTAATAGGTAAAAATAATCAGAATGGTTAAAATAAGAACCAACTATGATGGCTACAACAGATCTACTTTAAATAACAATGCCCAGATAAATAGAAAATTAAAGGAATGAAGAATCTATACTATGAAAGTACAAATGCAAGGAAAGTTGCACTTGCCATATTAATATCAAAGTAAACTTTAGAGCAATATTAATACAATACTATGGATAAGTCATTTCATCAAAGGATGTAATGATATATACACATAACCCTAAAGATGTATACACATAATAATATGTATTATTATGATACCTGAAATAATAATAGATTATTATTAGATAATAATAGATACCTGAAAAATACTGATGGAACTGAAAAGAGAAATACAAATTTACAATTATAGTTAGATACCTCAACACCCTTCTCTCAGTAATTGCTAGAATAAACAGACAAAATCAGCACAGTTGATGAAGTTCTGAGTAATAAATACCATCAACCAACTCAATCAAATGAACATTTGTAGAAATACCATCTAAAACTAGCAAAATGCATACTATCTTCATGTGCACATGGAATATTCATAAAGGAGACCTTACCCGAGGCTATGCTGAGTGTCAGAGCAACTTACTGGTTTATTTGAATTACTTGTAGAGATCTAGCATTGCCTTTCCATATTTTTATCTCAAGCTAGTATATATTTCATAAGTGTTTCTTATAATCTTTCTCAATGACTTTTTCTTTTTTTCCTTTCTGAGTTGTTAAAAGTTTGGGTTAAAAAAAATACTGTGTTCAATCATCTTGTTTCTGATGACTGAATTCATTTATTAGTCATCACAGATGGTTCTAGGGGTGTGTGGCATTCTGTTTCCCTCTATTCTTCAGTCAGGTCAAAAATGCCTTTATTATTAATCCCGTGCCTGTCTGGGGCAGAATTCTCACTCCCCTCTAAGGTGAGGATTTTTAGTGACGTGGGAGCCGCAGGGAAGAGAAGCCCCTGCAAGGGGGGTGGGGGGGCTGACAGCTGCCCTTTGTTGGCTCCCGGCAAGACAATCGAGAACATGGTGACAAGGGAAGGCGGTCATTAGTAAAATGCCACTTTGCTCATTACGGCTTCACCACAGCAGGGCTCCCTGCGGGCAGACGTGTGAAGCCGGCCTGTCTTGGGGACCCTTCCAGGCCCCACAGGTTTCTGGACTTTACTTTTCCTTCACTGTCATCTTTGTCCTTCTTCTAAAACAGAACTTATTACACTAGGATGGCAAGAGGTGGTAAGAGGCTCTGTGATTTCCAGTCATACTTATCACACTTAATTATGGCGTCTTCCTGGTTTTCAGGAACAACCTGAAAATCAATTTGACAAGTCAGTCGCTTTAGTGCAGTCAGAACGGAAAGCAGGGACTGTGCAGAAGTCACAGCTCCCTCGGCTCAGCCTGGTGTCCCGGTTGTGAGACTTGATTCCCTAGGAATAGGTCTGGACGAGCCGGAGGCCAGCCACAGCCGCAGCAAGTCTGACAGGTACGAGACAAAACAAAACCCAGGCTGTTCGTGTCGTCAGCTGGGGTGGGACACAGGGATAATGAAGTTTCTCGACTAAAATAAGTGGCATAGATTTTATTTAGGTGACTTTGCTACAGTTGCAGTTCATCTTTCATTTTACATGTATTATCATACCATTATAATGAAAACTTTTATAATTATAGCTTTTAAAAAAATTTTCTCCTGGGTTCTGGACTGCTCTCCGCTGCTTAGCAGCCGTGAAACCATCAGCAGATTACTTCCTTATCCTCTTTAGCTGTGAGATCCCTCAGCTATAGAAAGAGAATTAAACTGTCTCTACCGGAGAGAGGAGTCGTGAGGACTGAAAATAGTCCTTTATCCTCCGCACAATGTCTGGGACACATAGAGGGCTCATGAATTTTACCTCATTATTGCTTCCTGGTCAAGTCCACATTGTGCTAAATAAATTTGCAGGTCAGCATTAGCTTAATCCTTTAGCTGCGGTCCAAGGACATTGTTTTTACATTCTGTCCTAAGGGTGGGTTGGAGAATGGAAAAGTAGAAAGAGTGATCTTCTAATAGCTTATGATGTCAGGTGGTTCTCTGAAAAGAAAGGTTGTTGAACTAATGAAGATCACAAGTCTTAAAACCAAAAACAATTGAAAACAATGCTAGGAAATAATATCTTTTCACTTGTCAATGTAATAGAACCAAACTTTTTTATAGGAAGCAAAATAAAATTTAACATTGATATTCGAGAGCAGAGGATCATTCAGGTAATCCACTAAGAAGATACCACCTCCCCCCAAAAATAAAAACAGTAGCTCACAGCCAAGCTTAGGTAAAGTCAATAATGTGAAGAAAAGAAAGCTCAAGTTAGCTTTCTCTGTCACGGTCACTCCACAGACAGAATGTCACGTCACTTAGAGTCTGAATTGTCAAATGTTAATATTAGATTTTACGTGATAATTTTTTAAAAGAAATTATAATTGGTGTGTCACCACAGTCCAGATAAGTTTAAGTATTTTATGTCAATGGATCTACTAATTGTCTTAATTGGGTTGTTCTTAGTAGGCTCGTTCTCACCATTGTTTTAATTAACTGTTTTTGAAGGCAGACAGGTTTCAGCCCAGCTGTTTGAGTTGCTATTGATTTCTGGATTAACTGTTGTTGTTTAAAAATAAAATGTTAGTCTTTTTGGTAAGAAGCTCTTGGGAGTGCCGTCAGAGTCGAAGTACGAAGTACTGTGGAATGAGCTATTGATCCCTGATGCCTCTTGCAACGTTGTAGCCCAGGGGTCGGGAACCTTTTTGGCTGAGAGAGACATGAACGCTACATATTTTAAAATGTAATTCCGTGAGAGCCATACAACAACCAACCATGAACATGAGCAGTAGGAAATGAATGGACTGTAATACATGAGAATGTTTTATATTTTTAACGTTATTTTTTTTTTTTATTAAAGAGCCATAAGTTCCCGACCCCTGTTCTAGCCTAATGCTGAAACCGAAACGTCCGACACGATGCCTGTGAATGAGTCCGTTCTCTTCACGAGTGACGGCACCTTCCAAATCCAGTTCAGGTGTCTCCCCTCGATCAGGTCGGCCCTTGCCCCCAAGCTTTGAGTAACCCTTCCCTCCTTGGGACCCCAGTGGCATTCTTTCTGCCTCTCTCTGTAGTTGTAAATGGGGCCTTGCAACACAATTATCTGTACTTCTTTTCCTCATAAAATGTAAGTGCCTTGGGCCACAAACTGGTGAACACTCAGATAAACCCTCCAGATAAATTATTGACCGTCTATTCAGAGTCTTGCGCCTCAGGTATAGGGACGCAGTACCTGTCCTTGTCATTTTATTGCTCGCAGTGCCTTGTCTTCCTCTGGGCGTCTTCCCTCCTATAATATTGCATGACTCTCTCTTTCTTTCCCCAAACCTCTCCGCCACTACTTCATGGCATATTTCATCTCTTCCTCTAGCAGATTTCTGAAGGTGAAGGTGGTGAGATGTATAAATATTTCTGAACTCCCTTCTTTCAACGTGCACCCTCTCTCGGCGATCCCGTGTACTCCGTGCATTTAGAATACCGTCTGTGTGCCGGGGCCTCTCAGTTTTATATCTCTGGGCCAGCTACTTCTTCTGAACATCAAGTCCACATACTCCAATTGCCTTTGAAGCCTCATGGGTATCAGAAAGATATCTTAAAGAAAACCCTGATCTTTCTCCTCAAATCTGAGCCCACTCTCCAAAAAAGCAGCTACCTGAGCCCAGCTGGCAAGCCCAAATCCTGGACGTGACCTCTGACCCTTCCTCTCCCTGACCCTCCACCCTGAGTCTGTCACCCAGCCCTGCTGAGTCTCTCTCCGCAGTGGTCTGTCCTCCTCCGGGCTCTGACCTCCATGGCCCCGCCCGCACGCCCGCCCAGGCTACAGGTGCAGGGGCCCCTGGGCCCTCTGGCCTCATCACCAGGGTCAGCACAGTGATCTTTTAAAATTCCTCCTTGATTCATATTGTTCTTAGGACGAGACGTAGACACCCTCAACATGGCTTCAAGAGTCCATGCGGCCAGGCCTTCTTGTCCAGCCCGGCCATGTCACGCAACACCGCTGTGATCCCAGAGCCATGCTGAGGCCACCCCTCCCACGGAGGAGGGTTTGTCCGGAACCTCTGCCTTCTCAGCACGGGAAGCCCACTGACCCTCAGCTCAGCCGTGATTTCCTCAGACAGGCGTTATCAGAGACCTCAGCCTACATGGGGTCCCATCCCCCTTCTATGTCTGAAAGTATCCTGAACGCGTCCTTTATATCCCGTGATAACTAGAGAGATTCGTTCACCGGCTGATTGCTTCTCAGTATCCGCCCCACCCTGTTCTGTAAGACCCTTGAGGGCGAAGATCATGTTCCTTCTGTTCACTTTGCAGACCCAGGATCTGACACACAGTGGAGAGCCAATAGATATTTGTGGAATGCGTAGAGTAAACAGGAAATAGAAGTTCAAAAGCACGTTGAAATGCTGTGTAACAGAATGTGCTTAAAACTTAAGCTTATACCCTGACATATGGAACCACGTTTCTGACAGCGTGGGAGGACTTCTCGGGGGTGACTACAGCAGGCTTCTGCTGTCCTTCTGACCGGCTTAGTGCTGCTATTACCAAGAAATGTATTTGACAATAGGAGAAGAAATATATTTTTTTGATCAGTTTGACATTATAGTGACTTATCACCTACTGTTTGCCTGATACTGTTCTAGAAGCTTGGACTGCAGCTGGTGTGGTGCGGCTTACTTTCCCGTGGGGGACAGTTAAGGAGCACACAGAAAGTTGTAGCTTTTGAAAAATACCATGAACCAAATGAAACGGAGTAGTGGCATGGGTGGGGTGGCTGGAGGAGTCCTATTGGAAAGGGTGCTGTGTGAGCCGAGGCCTGAGGGACAAGGAGCCCACTCCTGAAACGGAGTAGTGGCATGGGTGGGGTGGCTGGAGGATGGAGGAGTCCTGCTGGAAAGGGTGCTGTGTGAGCCGAGGCCTGAGGGACAAGGAGCCCACTCCTGAAACGGAGTAGTGGCATGGGTGGGGTGGCTGGAGGAGTCCTGTTGGAAAGGGTGCTGTGTGAGCCGAGACCTGAGGGACAAGGAGCCCACTCCTGAAAATCCGGGGGAAGCACTGCAGCCCATGGGAGAACTCGTGCGGGGGCCCCGGGCAGAGGCTGCCCACGGGGCCGGTTGTCCCAGAGCCCGGGGCAGGATGAGTGCAGGCTTCTAGAGTTAGGGACAGGTACCGTGGTTTCCACTTCTCCCTCCCCCTGGCTGTTTATCACACAATGGAGACCACACTGATGCCCCGCTCCTGGGAATGTTGCTAAATAAGGTGATGGTGGTTAATATTAGAAATAATGTCCACCATTGATAATCTACACGTAATGTCCCCTTCATAGAATTTATGTCAAGGAGAAACTAGTAGAGTGAATGTTCAACTAAGGGCCATGTTTATATGTTTAATAGTTTACTAATGGATTATCTTTTAAAGCAGCGTTGCTAATTATTTACAAACATTCATATTTACATTGATCTCTCATGAAAGGTTAAGAAGCTGAAGAGGGAGCTCTCACAGATGAAGCAGGAACTGCTCTATAAAGAACAAGGCTTTGAAACACTGCAGCAGTGAGTATAAAACACCGCCATTGACTTTAGAATCATCAAAGCCCCCAGCTAATACAAAGAAAATACAAGTGTGGATTACCTAAGATATAGTTCCCAGAGAAACAGTATAAAGCTCAAAGCTCCATACCAAAAAAAAAAAAGCCCCAAAAAAGCAATCAACCAGCAAACCAAACACTTGGGGAAATCTCTGTACTTTGAAAGGGCCTGAAGTTTTTATGAACCTTCGGAGGACCAAAGAACCCACAGTGAAAACTTCAGTGTGTCTCCTGGCACCTGAGAGCCGCGCTGAGACCGGGGTGTGGGCTCTCCTCCCGGCTTTGCTGACCGTCCGCTGCCCTGGGCCCAGCTGGGGGTGGCCTTCTGCCTCCGACTGCCCCTGGCATGTCCTGGAGTCTCCCTGTGGCTGATCGCAGGGAGCGAGGGGGGACTGTCCTCAGAGGAGCCCAGGGGGCTCCTCGCTTGCCCTGTGTCCAGGCCCCTGCTGAAGGTGGAGGGTCATTGGCGAGGCTCTCTGGGTGGGCCAGGCTGAATGAAGATAGACAAGACACCGGGTAGTAGGCTCTGGATCCCGGGCCTGCTCCCAGGCCCTGGAAGCCGCTGTTCTCCCTCCCATTGAGGCCTGGCCTGACCACACCCTGGCAGGGTCTCCGAGACTTCCCACCTGCGGGGTCCCTGACGCGGGGAGGAAGCGGGGGGTTCTACAGCCACGTGGCCACAGCGAGGCTTGAAGGCCTTGTTCCCTGAGAGGCAGCCAGCGGCTTCTCCTTCCGCCGCTACGCCGTGGGATCGTAGGGACAGCCCCGCCCATGCTGCGCTGCGGGGTCCTAGGGACAGCCCCGCTCAGTGTCCTGTCCAGGTAGGGCTCCTGTTCATTCTTCTTGCATCTCCCTTGGCAGTCCAGGGTAGCAAGGTGCCACCCCATTTAGAGGTGCCACGTGATCACTGGCCAGGCAGACGCATGCTGATTGTTCTGCGTGTTTGGATGATGTGTTAGATCTCGGATGCCCTGTCACCTCGTGTAGTCCCGGCCATGACATTCTTTCAGGTGTGCCCATCCGAGTGGTTTTCAAACCTTACCACATGTGGGAATAATCTGAGGAGCTCTTTAAAAAATTCCCGTTTCTGGGCTGCACCTCAAGTATATTTTAAGAGACCCTCCCAGGTGGGGCTCACATACAGCGATGCTCTCAGAAGTTCAGTTGGTTGCACAGCTACACTAAGAACTGGGCAGATGTAGAAGGACACAATGTGTCATTTAATAATTGTGTGTCAACATAAAGGGGCATGAAGGAAGGCTTTTGTAGCAGGAGTGGAGAGAGAAAGGGGAGTTTGAAGAGCACCACAAACGGTTCAGCCATATGTTAAACATTTTTAAAGCACGTGAAATTGTAACTCAGCATCACCACCCGGGATTAAAGGTTAGCCAAACTTGCTGTTTTTGTTATGTTGATGTAACAATGCCTTATTGTTCCAGAGCAGTTTGCTTGCAAGCAGTTTTTGTAGGAATGTAAGGCATGTTTAAGAATCTGTCAATAACATTCCACAAGAAAACAATAGCCATTTGTGGTAAAAATGCAAGCATTCTCTTGCAACGATGCTAACCCCTTGAACCAAGGGTAGAAAGGTAGCTATCCAACCTCAGACGCCTCTGTTGTCTCTCTTAACAGAAGACAAAGTAAAGCTGTTTTCATTCAAGTGTTAACCACCCTACCAGAACATTGAATAAGGATTTAACCCAGAGACCATACATCAAGAAGCTATATTCCTGATACTATGAAGGGACTTGCATTTAGAATTATGACAGGAAGTATATTTCAGGAAAAGATTTAAGTAGAATCCCACTGCAGGCTTTTGCAACTTTTCATTTATTCTCAATAGAATGAAATATTTTTTGTTGAATCCGGAATGACAATGTAACTTAAACTCGAGCTCTCCTTTTTACTTGCTACAGTAGTTGATGCTGAATAAGCGAATGTGGCTTTATTCTCTGAGTTACTCATCTCATTTGGTCGGTGGCCCCAGAGTTGACTTTGGCCTGAGCCAAAGCAGAGCCTCTGTGTAGACGCAGACCAGGAAGAAAGGTATCTCCCCTCTGCCACCCGGAACTGGAAGAAGGAAACGGTGAGGCACCCAGCAAGCCAAACTCCTGTCCAGACCTAAGAGAGTTCGGCTCTGGCGATGGAAGACGTGCAAATAGCAGTCCCTTCTCTTTCACAGGAAACCGAGACAAGTAAAACTTAATCACAGGGCACACACAAACCGGAATATTATTTTTTTAATTTTGTAGGGAAAAAAATGTAAAATGGTATTTCTTAAACTAAGAACAAAAAACACAGTACTTTGCTTTAAAAATCAGCAAATAATGCTAATATTTCATTATATCGTCAGTTAGGATCAAAAGAGAAAATAGCTGGAAGTTGAAAGGTGGAGGAGAAAAGGGAGAGCCGTGAGGGTGAAGGAGAAAAGCAACATTTAAAGCTGAGAGGTTCTCAGGAGGCAGACCCGGCGGACGCCCCGCTGAGAGGGCTTGTTCGGTTGAGCCATCGATAGCCGGGACATTGGCATCTAGTTTTAAAGCTCTCTGAAATTCAAATTAGCAGTCTTGACCTAGTACTGCTTTTATTTTTAAATGGTAAAGTTTATTCCTGAAAACAGCTTACCAATGCTTTTTTTATTTTCAAATGTTCAAGTTGATTTCTAAATTAAAGATTTGTTTTACTATTAAATTCTGCTGTTTTTTTCCCAACTAGGAAGAAATTACTTGAGCTTTAGAAATTCACTTTGACACAATTTGAGGCCTTTCTCATGAAATCTCACAGATTTTTTAAAAAAATCAAAATAAGTCCTTGGCCTCAACTAAGTTTAATACTTTAAGACCCAACAATTTCATTGCCCCTTCCCAAATAAGTGGAATTAACCAATTTTCAAAGTGCTTCCAGTGTTTTTACCAAATATTCTAGCTGTTGTGGTCATCAGAGCCCCATGCCGAAGTCGGTCACTTTGCGGCCAACCCCCTGACCGGCTAAGTGTGTTGGCACTTTAGGGGCTTAATTTGCACCAACTTTCTGGCTTGGTTTCTTCCTCTGGAGGAGACGACTGGTCGAGCTCGGGGTCCTTTCCCGCCCCAGACACCGCCTGTGTGTTTAATTCAGTGATTTCATTCATTGTGCTCTATTATCAGACGACCTTACGATGAAATTTATTTTATTTTCTTAGGTTCTTTAAGACTCTTCACTGCTTGTTCAGCAGCATAAAATATTTACTAAACTAGTTCTTGGGGAAATGCGGCATCTCCACACTGCGCTTGCTCTAGTAAACTTGGGAAGAGCGAATAAGATAGCGTTGTTGGGTTTTAACATTTACCCTTCACATTGAAATAAATGTAAGTTATTAAATGTTTTGGACCGAAGGAGCTCCGAGCCGGTTCTCTGTGATGTAACAGATGGCTTGTCCTGTGGGTAAGACCACAAACATGTCCGAGAGGGAGAGCTGTGGGCCGGCAGGGCGGGCGGAGGCAGAGCCGGCCTCCCCCCCACCCCCATGGTGGCCCCGGGCCGCGGGCGCAGAGAACCAGGGCACTGAGAGCGAAGAAACTGTTAAACCGTTGTTTAGGAAGAACTGGGTAATTTGAGTGGGCCCTTCACGCACAAAGAATTAGGTTCCCTGAAATCCTCTGACATCGGGTGACTGTGTGAACTGTAGGACATTTGGGAACAGATCTGCATGGGGTGGGGGGGTTGCACCAGCTCATCGAAGAGCTCTTTATTCGGTCGTAGTTGACGGCTGCCCGTCCGTCTGCCTTCTTCCTGGCTTGGAACTCATCCTAACTCGTAACGTTGATGAAAACAGAGTAGATGCATTTCGCATATTTAAAAGAAATGAGGAACTAACCACAGGATTGAACGCTGTAGGGCGCCTGCTAGTGTAAGTAATAACCACTTCTGGTGGTTAAGGCCTGCCAGGCTGTAGGCACTGCTGGGCTCTGCACAGACGTTCTGCAGGTAGAATTTGGCTGCAGTGATGAGTCCATAGCCCCTGGGGTCACCCAGTTTATGGGCATTTCTGTCCTTCACTAGATCATTGCCCGTGCCCTGACCTTCCCAGGGTGGGTCAGGCGCGGCCCTGAGCAGGGGTGAGTTCTTCCAGCAGTGGGGTCACCGGAACAGACTGAAGGCAACAAGACTGGGCGTGAAGGTCATCAGAAGGGACGGCATGCGGTGGGCGGCAGGGGGAGGCTTAGCTCACAGCGATGAGGACGGACGGGGGCAGAAAGGGTTGGCTCGGAAGGGCAGCACTGGCACGGGAGGCTCGAGGGCTAGCCCAGCCGCCGGGGACAGCCCCAGACCAGCCCTGCTGTTTAACTTGTGCCCTGGCATGCTCTGATTCTGCTCCTTCTCTCTCTCTCTCTCTCTCTCTCTCAACAGAATTGATAAAAAGATGTCTGGAGGCCAGAGTGGCTATGAACTCAGTGAAGCCAAAGCCATCCTATCGGAGCTGAAATCCATCAGGAAGGCCATTAGCTCAGGAGAGAAGGAAAAACAGGACCTGATGCAGGTACATTATGGGACATTTGTTGAGTCAAACCATTACCTTCTGGGGCCCCAGAAACTCTCATGAGGCAGAATTCCGCCATCAGAGTTGGAGGGCCCTTTATCCTCCACCCCGCCCCCACCCTCATCTCCCCCCCCCCCTACAGAACCAGGTCCCACAGTGGAGTGTTCTTCCACTAACGCTGCGGGGGGCGGGGGAGGCAGACTAGTTCCAAGGTGCTGACGTGCTTATTCGAAGGCGGGCTTTGGGTGGCCTTTGAGACAGTGGGCGGGGCATCCTGGAGCCCACGAAGGATTAGCATCCCCGTGCACCCCGCAGCTCACTGGAAGCTTCCTGGGGAATCCTGATAAGCAGGGTTATCTCCTGCCCAGGATACATAAAGGGATGTCACCTGGGGTCAGTAAGTAGAAGATATGCCCTGAGGTGAGAGAGAGCTGATGTGAGGGTCGTAGAAAGCCTTCTCCCACCGAGGCGATCTTCGGAGTGAAGTGGGGAATGCTGGCCGAGCAGGGAGATATCTGTCTAGTCACCCTAGGGGTCCTGCGAGCCGTGGTACAGCCCCCGTTACACCTGTAACCTCAACAAGCAGGTCCGAACTCCCCATGACCCAGCCTGGAGTGTAGAAAGAACCAAAAACAACCATTTCGTTATCAGCAGCCAGCATTCCGAAGATCTCTCTTCAGCAGATGTAGCCCAAGTGTTTTCTTAAGAAGAGGGTGAATCTCCCCCCCCCCCCCCCATCCATTCCATAATTATCTCAAGCACTGAGAATTCTTTGCATTTCAGATACTTGGAGTTCTTCACTTAGCCACGTGAGGATTCAGTCTCTGTCTTTGGGAAAGTGTTAGAGCCAATGGTGATCTTTATATTCTTAACAGAACCTCTCCATTTAAATACCGTATTCAGCTACTACATGTCAGTTTTCACAAAGCTAGTTGAACATAGGTAAATATTCCTGAACCCGTGTAATTTTGCATTTGGGCAGTTTTGAAACAATTTGCAGGGAGAGATCCTACCACAAAGACGACAGTAACAACAGATACTGGCCAGGCCGTCTTCTGCCTGCCTCGCATAGAGATGACTTGTGTAATTCTCACAGCAGCCCAGAAGACGAGCACTGTTATTCCCAATTTACAGGCGAGGACATGATAGCCCAGGAGAGTTAAGGAACTTACTTAAGGTCGCCCAGCTGGGGAGTGGCGGGCCCGCGCTTCAAACCCAGCTGGTCCTGCTCCGGAATACGCGGTGCGAACAGCAGCCTAACCCGGGCAAGACTTGACTCGAACATAGTTTGTTTTTGCTTCATGGTGATCCCGCTGATTAAACCAGTAATTCCTGAAATGCACATAATTCCTTTGACTAAAGTTAATGGGACTTGAACGTATTAACAGTTGAATCATGTAAATCGGCAGTGTTAGATCATCTTTGATTCTTCCCGTAAACTTTGGGTTTATGCACAGGCCGAATTAAATAAAGAGATTAGATTCCTTTTTTAATTACTAAAGTATATAAAATAATTCATCGGCAGATACAGAAATAAACAATAGAACTGAAAGGGACATTAGGTACCTTCCGGGACTTTCCAGCCTCTTAACCACAACATGCAATAAAAATATCTATTTTATGTCAAAACCCACTAAGACACAAATATCTTTATACACAAAACAAATATCACAGAAATATGCCTTCTCTTAGTACTAGTAATGACTCTGGCTTCCTTTCCTAGTCCCTTCTGTTTCTTTAAAAAGACATGCTAGTTGTGACCTCAGTTGATTGAGTGCAGTGTCATCACAGATGGGTTTGAAGAATACTAATCTTTCCACTCTACAGATAAAAATATAGAGAAGACTTGTCCAAAGTCACTAAACAATTTCTTGGTTCCTTTCTGTCATGTGTTATTTGATGTGGCCATTTAAGTTTTATCCCTCTTGTAAATACATTCTGTACACATATCCCTTTTTTTTTTTTTTTTTTTTAATGTGCCTTGACCGCGGGCCTTCAGCAGACCAAGTAACCTCTTGTTTGAGCCAGCGACGTTGGGCTCAAGTTGGTGAGCTTTTTGCTCAAACCGGATGAGCCCTCGCTCAAGCTGGCGACCTCGGGGTCTCGAACCTGGGTCTTCCGCATCCCAGTCTGACGCTCTATCCACTGCATCACCACCTGGTCAGGCTGTACACATATCCCTTTGAAAGAAAATAGAAGTTTGTTTAAAAAAATGTATCAGATTTCTGATAGTTCTGATTTCTTTATGAGAATTTTAAATATCAAGATTAAATCCTGGTTCTTCTTAAGAGTTGATAGTAAGTTTCTTACCTTTTTTATCCATGTTTTATAACCTTGTTTTGCCTTTGGTGGCAAATTAGGTAAGATTTTTCCTTTTTCAGACCTTCCCTGGCTCACCTGCTCTCTCTCAGGTCAGCTCAGCCTGTCAACCCTGGTGCTGACGGCAGGCACGTCCCCTTTGATTGTCACTTTACCAAACTACACGTGTCAGCTTAGGCAGTGCCACCCAGTTGACTTACAGACAGGCTCAGATGGCCTGTGAGCAGTGTGACCTGTGGGCTTCAGTTGCCTCGAACATTAACGTGAGCTAAATAATCTCCCGGGTCAGGTCCAGATGCAGAACAGCAGAATGGCAGGCCTCTGCTAAGTAAGAGGTGTTTTTGCTGTCTCTCAGATGAAATAGCATTCTAGGTTGTCCATGTTCCCTGGTTTCTACTGCCTAAAGCTAGTCGTTCTTGCTAAAAGAGGATTACCGTATTCCATTCAAGTATTAACATTGAATGAAATTTTTAAGACAAGAAATGTACATATTAAATATAAAGAGACCATTCTTCACAGGGTGAATGGCTCCCAGGCTGTTTCAGGATATTAAGATGGCCTGTACTTGCACATGCTTCCAAGGTCACGTGTGTGTATGTGCAGAATGATACTCTACTCTTACTTTCTCCGGTACAATACTGTCAAGTGAAGTCATTGTTTTTTGCATTCAGATGAGTTCTTTTGGCTTGATTTTACTGGATGGGAAAGTTTTGCCCTCTTGACTTAGGAAGTCCTTTGTCTCTCCTGAACAGAGCCTCGCCAAGCTGCAGGAGCGCTTCCATTCGGATCAGAGCATCGGCCGATCTGAGCCTGACTTGAGGTCCAGTCCTGTGAACTCCCATTTATCTCTCTCCAGACAGACCCTGGATGCCGGGTCACAAACAAGCATTTCCGGAGACGTACGTGACGTGCCTGGAAGGGCGGGGTGGGGGGGCGGCGCTTAGTGTTTTCCCGTTTCGAGCGCCATTAACAATAATTTGCAATAATCCCCAGTAATTTTTGTGTTCTCTTAAGTGCCTCTGAATTAAGTGCTATGAAAGGAAAAGAGGTAGAGCTCAACCGTAGAGCCAACCTATTTGAAAAAATTAATTTTTGAAGCTATTTAGTTCATATTTTATGCAGCTGAAAGCTACATGATGGAAATTTTGGCTCATGGTGACAAAAAATTAGTTCCAGTTCATAAATTTTATTGACTCGTATACCCTTCACAAACTCCTGGGTACCAGAAACATTTACCTGACATTTTTTTCATTATTTTGAATTTAATGTGTGGAGAAAATGATGTTAACGTCTCTGAAAGACAGAGGCAAGCTTGAGCTAGAAAGCAAGGTTTGGCCCCTACTGAGACGATCAAGTAAGTGCCTCTTGCAACCGACAGCCTCGGTTTCAGTCCCGTCTTCTCTAGCTTTTCAATTACTTGTACTTCCCAGAAACAAAAGCAGTTTACCTCCGTTCATTAGCAGAGTTAATTGACTTTTCCCTTTTGTTTTTTACTAGATTGGAGTGAGAAGTCGATCAAATTTAGCTGAAAAGGTCAGGCTGAGTCTCCAGTATGAAGAAGCCAGAAGAAGGTAACCAGGGGCCCTGAAGGTTCGGGGTCGGCAGTGTGTCTTTAACGTAGTTCATCTTTTCTCCTGTAGTGACATCTGCTGGGCACTCCCCACATGCTCTTGCTAAGGTTGCCTTTTGGTTGTTTTTTTGTCTGCTTGTTTGTTTTTAAGATTTTATTTATTAATTTTACAGAGAGAGGAGGGGTGGGGAGTGGGAAGTATCAACTCATAGTTGCTTCACTTTAGTTGTTCATTGCTCGCTTTGTCGTATGTGCCTTGACCGGGCAAGCCCAGGGATTTGAACCGGCAACCTCAGCGTTCCGGGTCGACACTTATCCACTACGCCGCTGCAGGCCCATCGGTTTTTTTAGAATGTAAAGGTTGCAGAGTCCCCTCCCTGCTGGCTGTCCCTTCCTTTCCCCTCCCCTCAAAGCTGAAGAATGTGGAGAATTCATGATAAATGTGGGAATAGAATCGTCCCCTTCCCTTGTGGAAGAAAGAAACGTTGAGTTTGTACAATCCCAAGTAAAAGTCTGAGGATAGGAACATGATGAGGCTGGCTCAGGCGTGGGGCTTCACAGCAGTGCTCAGGTGCTTGGCTTTAAGCATGTTCCTTTGTGTGAAGGGAAGAGGATGTCCTGGAAGATGCTGAGGTGTCCGGTCCCCAGTGACTTACTCCCAGGAGAAGGAAGAGAGATCTTGATTTCTCTCCTTTGCTCATGAACTCCGTGACACCCTGTGCCGTCTTTCTCTTCATGGCTCTGCGTGGGGAAGGCATGGGAGACCTCACCCTTCCTCCCTAGTAGGCGGGCTGACTTGTTCTCAGGGTATAGGACACCCGGCTTACTTTGAGAGAGGGAGCCATACTAATACATTTGATACCATTATTTTCCTTGTAAGATTTAAAAAATGCTACTGATACATCGTTCAGGAAGACATAGGTGGGAGAACTGCATTTTCACGCTGCGAGGAACAGGACGTTTATCACTGCTCCTCGGGACCGTGGGAAGTTCAGCTGAGAACCTGCTGGCGTGTCCTGGTGTCCTGCCATAAGCAGGACTGCCGCATAGATATTCTAGTCTATCCGTCGTTATTGGTGCGGGTGTAATTAGCCAGCATTCTTAGAGGTTATCTGGCTTCGACAAAGTAATTATTTGACCCGTCTAAATACAGTATTTGCCTCTGTGTAGCCTCTGTGACTAACGTGACTTGGTTCTTTGATTTACTGTAAGAACCCTAAGTTTGTTCCACAAATCATTAACCACACGAGCTTGAGCAAGTCACCTAGTCTCTCGGAACATCTTACCTGGCAAATTTTAAGGCCTATAAATTTATTCAGGTAGGTTATAAGTTTCCTGAGGTTAGGAAACATTTTGTACACTTTACTGTTGTCTGCTTCTCGGGCCCGGGTAAGGATGGTGAACTGTTTTGTGGTTTTGTGGCCCCAGGACGTGGAAGCTTGTGGCACAGGCTATTTGCTACCCTCCGGCTGGGCTGTGAGCGCGCCCTCCCCGCCCCCCCCACCCCCCCAATGAGAACTCATCTCAGAGACCTGGCCTCACGCCCGGGCGCTTGGGGACCTGACGCCCCTCGGGTCAGTTTGCGCCTTTGCTTCACTCTGGGCACTGCCAGCCCCTTCCATCTGGAGCTCACAAGCACTTCTCCCAGGCGTTCCCCGAAATCCTCCTGTTCTGTTCCCCTGAGCTGGTGCACCGGTCACGGATAAATGGTCACACAGGTCAGAGGGGCCTTCCTTCCTGCGCTACGCTGTGGCCGCCAGTTCAGCTGTTCACTCGGTCACGTGGACACTTCAGGTGCTGGTTTTTTCCCACCTGGTGGCACTGCTGTTCTAATGCCGAGTTTGGGGTTTCATTTTAAAGTTACCAGCGATGCTGACGAGAGGTGAATCTCAAGGGTTTATACGTATGTTGAAAATGCTGTTTGTCCCTCGATTCGGAATAAGAGGCGAGTTGTGTTTCTCTGGAGCCCGTGTTCTCCTCCAGCCTTTGTTTTCTGTGCTTAATGAAGCCAATAATAACATACTTATTTAGCATTTTGATGATTAATTTTCCATTACGTTGAGACAGTTGTTTATGGTTTTGTAGTTACAGCTGACAAACAGCTGATGTTATGTCTATCATAAACGCAGCCAGTGGGTGAAAACCAGAAGCACATTATACATGCGGTGCCGAGTTAAGGTGGCCGCTTTATTTTTAACTAAAACAAGACGTGGTGCTGCTTCCATCTTTGTCCTGACGACATTGTTCTGTTCACCAGTTTTTCTTCCCTTCTACAGCTTCTTTCATCAAAAAGGAAAAACAGAAACACAGAGCCCACCCTCTGCATGTGTCTCATATTCCGGTGTGTTCTGTAACAACAGCCCAGTAGCCCTCCCACACTTTTCATACGAGCACGGCTTCCTGCGCCAACACAGCTGTGTTCATGGTCTCATCTCAGTCTTGTGCTTGTGGTCCGTATTGCCCCGTGCGTGCACCTCATGAACAGCCCAGATGGTCCTCACGGGGCCGCAGCTCAGGTTGTTTGACCCAGGAGGGCAGAACACTCTTAGGGAATTGAGTGTTAACTTGACGATTGAGTATGAAGCTCTAGACTGAGAGAGATCTGGCATCAGGCAAAATTATGAAACGGGTCAGATTTCCCTTTGCTGCTGCTTCTCCTCCTCCTCCCATCCTGTCCCCGCACTCCAGCACCTGTGGTCACTGCGGTGGTGCTGTGCTGCTGGCGGTCCACCGGGTCCCGTCTGCTCCCGTCTGTCCACAGGGGAGAGCCGGGGTGGATGCGAGGTGTCTGCGCGTGGGCGTGGTCGTGGTACAGACACCCTCAGCACCCTGGCAGGGGCAGAGGTCGCAGGGCACCGCTGAAGGAGAACCCAGGTGGCAGAAGCCAAGCCTCGGCCCCTCCTCTGGGCGGTGATGGAGCCTTGATGGGTCGCCTGTTCTAATCCCAGCCGGCCAGTCTGCCCTCTGTCTTCCTTCTCCTCCTTCCCTGACGGCTCATGGCCTGGTTGCCACCCAAGCTGCCCTGGGGACAGCCATTTCATTAGGGGATGGTGACTTTACCAACAGGAACAAATGTATAATAATGGCATTTCGGGCATCATTTTCCTCAGTTTTATAATTTTTTAATGGGAGCCCTCCAGGTGTTCCTCTGGGCACCCCACACGGGCAGTCACAGGCCGGGCTGCCCCGCCCGGGGCTCCCAGAGCTCTCTGCATTCAAGCTCCTGAGCGCCTCGGCCCCCACCCTTTTCCGGGGGGGCACGTGCTCTCTCAGGTTTTATAGGTGAGGAAGTGGTGCAGGTGACAACAAAGGCTGGAGTCAGGCGGGGCCAGGAGACGTGGGGCAGGGGTGCAGGCCCGATGGTCTGTGTTCGCCACCAGGAGCTCCCTCCGCCCCTGGGGCGGCGCACAGAGGAGCCCACCCTGACCCCGGGCCAGCCTGCTCTGAGCTGTCCCTCCCCCGGAGCCCCGCTTACACGCCCACCTCTCTGATTCCCTGATTTCAGCATGGCCAACTTAAAGATCGAGCTGTCGAAGCTGGACAGCGAGGCCTGGCCCGGAGCGCTGGACATGGAGAAGGAGAAGCTGATGCTGATTCACGAGAAGGAAGAGCTGCTGAAGGAGCTGCAGTTCGTCACCCCGCAGAAGCGCAGCCGGGCGGAGCTGGAGCGGCTGGAGGCGGAGCGGCAGCGGCTGGAGGAGGAGCTGCTGGCCGTGCGCAGCGTCCCCAGCCGGGCTCTGGCGGAGAGGTTGGTGTCCCCCCTGGGGGCGGGGCGGGAGGCCTGGGGGCGTGCCCCCGCCCGGCCCCGGTGCCCTTCCCCTGGTCTGCTGGAAGCCCCAGTGTGTCTGCTTTTGGTGGGCTGAGGGCCAGCACAGAGGACTTCTGTCGGCAGAGCAGTTGAGCACACCCTACCGCTGTCCCTCCTCATCCCTCAGCTCCTCTGTGTCTGTTAGGAGCATGACAGGGCTGTGACAGATGGTGACTACCTGAGGAATGTTGACATAAAACCAGGAATGCGGGGCATCACTGAGGAGGCCAATAACAATAGCTATAAACTGCTGCACCCTGATAAGAAAGGTTGTCTGGACTGTTAGAGCAACTGACGCTTCCTATTCTGGGTTTTATTACTCACAAGAATGCAAAAGTTTATTACTTTTCATTTCACAAGGAGAGGACAGCTTGCTCCCTTTAACATCTTGACAGGTCACAAAATGTTCACTCGGATTTTGTTTGTCTGTGGCAGCCCTCCCATGACATAGGTGAGGTGCAAAGGAAAACGGAGCAATTTTCTGATCTCTATGGGATGGTGTAAATTGATCATTTAATCTTAAAAACCCAGTTCTGTAACCAGATCAGCTGGACCTTCAAGCCTGGGACCCCAGTGTCAGTTTGACAGGCACACATTTGCACAGGCGCCTTTGGCCAGGCCCTGCTGACTGATGCGGCCAGCACTGACGTGTCAGCCGCGGACCACGTGGCCCTTTGGAGCCACTGCGTGCGCTCAGGCCAGCACGTGGCGAGTGGTGCCCACTCAGGAACGACAGCAAAGACACTCACATTCGTGTCATTCCAAGTGACCCGGAGGAAACTTCAAAATGCCCCGTCATAACCCAATTGCTGGATTTTCTTTTTAACTCCTTGGCTTCTTGCCTTCTGATTCCTTGTGCTCTATCAATGTTTTCAGCTCAGGTGTCTGCATAACATCACAACGTTTGGAAAGTGTGGTGGGGAGGACGATGGGAGGGAAGAACCTCTGGACCTTCTGGGATGGGTGGTAACATTGGACTTGCCTACCCTGAGTTTAACCACTTTAGGAGAACTGACTTTAGAAAAATTTTTTGTTAAATTTATTGGGGTGACATTGGTTGATAAAACTATATAGGTTTCAGGTGCACATTTTTACCATGTATCATCTGTGTACTGTGCTGTGTTCACCACCCCAAGTCAGGTCTCCTTCCTCACCATCTTTCCCCCTCTATCTTTCTCCACCTCCCCCACACTCTTATTTCCTCCCGCGATCCCCTCACTGTTTTCTGAGGCTCTAAGTTTTTGTTTCTCCACCCAGCCCCCCAACACCCCTTTTCTCAGCTGTCAGTCTGTTCTCTGAATTTATGAGTCTGTTTCTCTTTTGTTTATTTTGGGACAGCATGGGTGGACCTGGGGATTATTATGCTAAATGCAGTAAGCCTGTCAGAGAAAGGTGCCATATGACCTCACTCCTACGCGAAATCGAACGAACTGACTTCTGTGAGCGAGATGTCGGTCAAGGCAGTGCACAACCACACGTCACAGCTTTAGGGAGCACGAGAAAGTGTCACAGGGGAAGCCTCCACAGATGACGCTCTTGTCCTGTCTTCACGCTCATGGCCTCTGCCGCCTGTCGTCCTTCCCTTCCTGCCCTGGGATCTAGTGGCGCTAGCTGAGGCTCACCATGCCAGGCTGACGTGGGCGGGGACCCCCCCCAACAGAGACCGAAAGGAGCAAAGAGTGACGGTGTGAGGCAGAGCTAATTTGTTTCCTGAGTTACTTCATGTTGGGACTGTATGGGTTTATATAGCTCACACTTCTAGGATGGAAGTTTGACAGTCCGCAGTCAATATGAGGAAAACGGGGAGCTCTGTGTGGCCTGTGTACTAAACACCAGTGATACTTTGTGCGTTGTGTCGCCCTTAAGAAACATGACGTAATCACCTGTGCTGAGCCCCGTCTCGGCCGCCGTCCTGGGGGTACGTGGATCCGGGGAGGGTTCTGGGAGAGAGAAACAGGCACTTGGAGTTAATCAGCCCTTCAGGCATGGTGTTCGGTCTTTTTTATTAGGGCCAGAGCTTCAGAAATGGCTGATGAAGTAATGTTAAACATATACTTTGTTCCTAAGTGCCGAGACATTGGCGTTTAAAAAAATTTTTTTTTGCACGTGTATAATAACTGTCAAAAACTCAACGCGAATTTTCAGCCGCCCTGTGTGATCTGTGCCTGCCCCGCTGTCCGGCGACTTCTCCAACTCCAGGCAGCGGTGACCGAGCCCGCCACCTAGTGGTGGTAAAGCATGTCGGCGAGAGCCGCTCCTGGAGGGATCATCAGCAGAGACTCAAATGAAGTCTTGCAGTGCTGGACTTCTGACACCTCTTCTATTTTTTTCGTGTAGTTATTGCGATGCCCTAAACTCGGTGCTTTTCTATAACTGGTAAGATCGTAACATTGCTCTCTACCTTCTCACAGATCTTAGAGACTTTATCTTACATCTTGCCAGGCTGTCTTAAATATTTCTTAATTACACTTCTGCACCACACAAGGACATTTTAGTCAACAGCGGACCACATAGACAATGGCAGTCCCAACAAGCCACAGTGGAGCTGAAAAGCCTCTGTCACCTAGTGACGCGAAGCGTTACCCACGTGTCTGCAGCGAGGCTGGTGTAAACAGACCCACCGTGCTACCAGTCATGTGAGGGCACAGCACATACAGTGACATGCACAGCACGGAACGCCTGATGGCGGTGATGAACAACCGTGTGGCTGGCTTCTGTGTTTACCACACTATACTCTTTATCGCTGCGTTAGAGTGTGCTCTGGAAAGAGGACAATAACAAAGTTTCCTGTAAAGAGCCCTCATTTGTTAGAGCGCTTCAAAGAGAACACTTAAAAAGAAGGTATGCTGGGCTATGGCTCCAGTAGCCTCTCCTGCCGCGTGTTGACTGTCCCCTGACTGCAGCGCTTTCTCTGGGTCGTGATGTAGCCTCGTGCTGTGTGCACAGTCACGTGCAGTGCCCACGTGCAGCCTCGGGGCGCGGCAAGCTGCACCCCACAGCCTAGGCGTGCACTGAGCAGTGTGTCTGCACAACAGTGAATAGCAACACATTTCTCAGAATGTGCCCCCATCGTTAAGGGGCGCATGACTGTATAAATGTTTTTGCCACTGGTTCTGAGAAAAATTTTAAAGCAAGTAGGTGGGGATATGAGTGTCCATTATATTTTCATGGAAAAGGAACTCGCTGTTTCAATAGGTGAGCTGAAACTTTACCTACGTGGAAAGTTCTGGGTGGTCTGGATCTGGAGAGGGCACAAGGGGGCTTCTCTTCCTCAGGCACCGTGGGCAGGTTGCAGGGAGTGAGGGTCCTACCCTGGTCTTGGGGAGGCAGCTGACGGACGCGTGGAGCGGCAGTTCCAGCGAGAGGAAACTTTTACAGACGAGGGTGAAAGGTCCTGGCCCACCCAGGGGGACTAGAAGGACAGAGACTGCAGAAGGCTTTGGAGAGGCAGGTGTGCACCCTCTTGAAGGGGAAGGGGCTGGCGTCTGAGCGGTTTCTTCTAATGCCTGGTCCAGAAGTTGGGGAGGTGGCATCCTGGGAGGGGCGCCCGGACTCGGAGGAAGACCTCCAGCCCCCACCAGGGGAGGCTCTGCCAACCCCACCGGAGTCAGGAGTGGGACTGCTTGCCCGAGGACAGCGGCAGCGCCCCCAGCAGGGCGTCTGTGACTGTCCCCAGGTGTAGTTAGAGGCAGCCAAGAGCGAGTGCTGGGGAGGGCCTCCCGGCTATCGGGCAGCCTAGGTGCAAGAGGGAGAAGGAGTGATTCCTGCCTTCTGGGAGTTCGGGGTCTGACTGGGGACAAACAAGAACACAAGGTCAGGCCTCGGACAGACGTTCACAGTCACCGTGACAAGGCCGGAGGGCAGCCCCAGAGCGATCGCCGCAGGAGGGCCCAGAGGGGACCATCACTGTGCTGGGAGGGGGTTCTAAATCTCAGCGTGAAACTCTCTGATGTCATACCGAAGCCTCCTAAACACACCAAAGGAGTCTTCCTTTGTCTGTGCATTAGTTAGTTTTGAAACTTAATTAGAAAGTTCTTCTCCTGTTTTAGAAGATACGGCTCTTAGTAGATTTTTGGCTTTCTTCTGACCTTTATTCTTTTCATCTATTTTGTATTAATATTTTGCCTTGTTGAGTTTTTATTTATGTTTAAGAGATTTTTTAAAAAGTACAGGCTGTACTCCTTTTCAAAATACACCTTTGAAAACTGTGAATTAAGAATTTATCATGCTTTGAAGTGCTGAACAAAATGACAAAAATTACTTTTTTTATTTTAACATACAATGAAATTGTGTGGCAATACATCAAAAGGTAGATACCCATAAATAAAATATGGGCATGTTTTCTTACTGCCTAAAACATACATAACCTTTCAAAGAAGCTGAAAATGAGGGAAATTTTCTTTTTCTTCTAAGAAGAGCAGCTGATATTTCTATCATCGCCTTGCAGGGCACGCTGGGCTCTGAGCAGGGAGGCTTGTTTTGATGTCCGCGGAGCGTGCCTCCCACGCTCAGCTCGGCCCCTTGACAGCTGGGCGGGCAGCACGTGGGTGGGGGGTCACCACATCAACGATGAGGAAGCCGAGAGCTGGATTGAGTGACTTTTCCAGGGACACATGACCAGCACTGCAAATCCAAGCCTGGAAATCCAGGGTTCTCTGGGCCCCCTTCCGCAGCTGGTAGACCACTCTGAATGAGTTTCCATGATGTCTAAAGACCCTGAGATGACATAGATGACCCCATGCAGGCTCCAAGTTGCATAAACACTTCAGTGCTTAATATGTTTTCAAATGACTTATTCAAGTACACAGTTCCATAATACTCTACTTAAAAAAACAAGCAAACAAACAGAACCCCCAGACACTGCTGCAGTTGAATTCAAGTGGACGGAACTTCTCAACGAGCTGATGCAGGTGTGAGAGGCACTGTAGACAGACAGGGAACTCGTTTCTATGTCCTTTTTCTGGCATAAACAGTTTGGACTTCATTTATTTCTTAATCGCTAACACTCTCATCAAATTAAGATGGGAATTTTTTTTTTAATTTTTTTTTATTATTTATTCATTTTAGAGAGGGGGGGAGAGAGAGAGAGAGAAGGCGGAGGAGCAGGAAGCATCACCTCCCATATGTGCCTTGACCAGGCAAGCCAGGGTTTTGAACCGGCAACCTCAGTGTTTCCAGGTTGACGCTTTATCCACTGCGCCACCACAGGTCAGGCCTAAGATGGGAATTTTTTATCACTACGTTATTTTGGCACAGACTCTTAACAAACTTAGGACCTAGGATGATATTGTCTGCTTCTCTGTTATCACTGTTAAGTTTCTTTTTGGAGTGGAAGCCACCCAGTCACGGGCCTGTAGGGTCCTGTGGTCTCGCTTTTCTCCTTGTTTGCCTTCTCACTGTCTTTCCATAATTCATAAGAGCAGGAGGGGTTTGGTTTTGTTTTGTTTTTTACCATATTAGAAAACCAAATTTTAAACATCCTCAGTAACGCTGAGATTGGCGTCGGTTCCCACCGACACCGGGCTGGGCTGTGGACGCTTCTGCCCTGGTTGCTTCTGGCTGGGTTCTGTTTTCTCCCTGTCAAGATCCTTGGCTTTGCCAATAAAGTTTTATCCCTGGTGTGTAATATTTGCATAAGGGCCTTTCCCTTCAGTGTTCATGTTTTATCATAACCATTTGAAACCAGACGTTCATCTCTGTATTGTTTTTTCCTAGACTGAAACTGGAAGAGCGAAGAAAAGAGCTGCTGCAGAAACTTGAGGAAACTACCAAATTAACTACTTACCTGCATTCGCAGCTGAAAAGGTAGGGCTGTCTGGGTCTCCGGGGCAGGTTTTCTGTCGTTATTGCTGCTGTTTTACTACATTCGGGCCTGTTTGCATTCGTCTCTGGTTACTTTTCTCCTTATGTTCAACATTTAAAAGAAAAGAACATAATAGTTATACTAGTCCAATTAGAACGTGAATGACTAAACTTAAAGTTGCATAGATTTTTTTATGAACCCCAAGGTCATATTTGGAAAACATATTTGGAAGTATATTATGGAGGAAAAGGTAAATTTTAGCTTCAGTACATATGTAGGAAAATAACACATTTTCTCCACGTTAGTTCTTCCTTTAAAAAGGGAGGTGGGGAGGCCCTGGCCGGTTGGCTCAGCGGTAGAGCGTCGGCCTGGCGTGCGGGGGACCCGGGTTCAATTCCCGGCCAGGGCACACAGGAGAAGCACCCATTTGTTTCTCCACACACCCCCCCTCCTTCCTCTCTGTCTCTCTCTTCCCCTCCCGCAGCCAAGGCTCCATTGGAGCAAAGATGGCCCGGGCGCTGGGGATGGCTCCTTGGCCTCTGCCTCAGGCGCTAGAGTGGCTCTGGTCGCGGCAGAACGACGCCCCGGAGGGGCAGAGCATCGCCCCCTGGTGGGCAGAGCGTCGCCCCTGGTGGGCGTGCCGGGTGGATCCCGGTCAGGTGCATGCGGGAGTCTGTCTGACTGTCTCTCCCCGTTTCCAGCTTCAGAAAAATACAAAAAAAAAAAAAAATTAAAAAAAAAAAAAAAAAAGGGAGGTGGGGAGAGCCGTGTGGTCACACACTGACTGTGTCAGTCCACACACAGAGGACAGGAGGGTGAGCCCAGGGGCCCTCGGGGAACCTCTCCATCCTCATAAGCCGGCTTGTTTCTCTCTCAAATAAGAAGTTTTGTTTTTTTTAAGCAAAGCCACTGTACTCTTCACCCCCTTCTGTGTCTTATATTACATAGTCGCTTCTGAATATCTGTGCAGGTATTGATTAGATATCAATAGGTATCTAAGCTACCCCTCCCCCCTTTTGTAACTTTTGCAAAAGGGGGTTGATTTCTTTTAATAAAAGTAGGGTTGCTGTTTAAGAGAATTTAGAGAGCCAGGTTGGAAACGTTTGTGAAGAAATCAGGAGACACAGGGTGTAACGGCACGGCAAGTTCCTCTCCCGACACAGGCCGAGGTGGCTCTGAAGGAGCCCGCAGTGTGGGCACGGGTTCTGTGTGGTCCCAGTTTACAACATGGGCTTTTCTCCTCACAGCCTGTCGGCCAGCACCCTGTCCATGTCATCTGGGAGCAGCCTGGGCTCCCTGGCCTCCAGTCGGGGGTCTCTGAACACCTCCAGCAGAGGGTCACTCAATTCCCTCAGTTCCAGCGAGCTCTACTACACCAGTCAGGGTGACCAGATGGACGCGGATTATCAGTATAAACTGGACTTCCTCCTGCAAGAAAAGGGTGGTTACATTCCTTCCGGACCTATCACCACCATCCACGAAAACGAGGTGGTCAAGTCCCCCGGCCAGAGCGGTCCCTGCGGGGCCGCGGCCGCAGCCGCAGGCCACACCCCCCCGCTGACCGAGGCCCCCAAGTCGCTGACGTCCCTGTCCTCCCGGTCCTCGCTCTCCTCCCTGTCGCCCCCTGGCTCACCCTTGGTGTTAGAAGGCACGTTTCTCCTGTCTTCCCACGACGTCGCCCTCCACCAGTTCGCCGTGGACTTTGACGACTGTGAATTGAGTAGGCACTTTGCAGACATGGGCCTCAGCGAACACCCGGTGTTGCTGGACCCTGAGTCAGGAGGCCCCTCCCAGGCTCTTCTAGAGGACAAAGACCTCCACGAGTGTGCCAGGGAGCCGTTCTATGAAGGAGCTGCAGGTAAGTGGGGACTTCGCTTTCCCGTGTTCCCTCGGAGCGATTTTTAAAAAATTTTTATTTAGAAAATTATATCTAACAGGGTGACATTGATCAATAAGAGTATATAGGTTTCAGGTAAACGTTTCCATAGCATCTGAACTGTTGATTATGTCGTAGACCCATCACCTAACGTCAAGTCAGTTTTCGTCACTGTGTATCTGTTATCTGAGCGATTTCCCGGAGGGTTACTTTTCCCGTATAAACCCTTCGAGAAGGTGCTGGGCGGTGCCCCTTCTCTTTCTGCTGCTCTTTTATTTTGCCTTGACTTAGGGGTTTTTTTTATTTTATCAAATAAAATCACCTTCCCTTGGTAATTAATCATTAGGCATCTGCTGTGTTGTGACACCGCTGTGTGCGGCAGTGATGGGGACACGCTTTGTGGACACACTTCCTGCTTTCGAACAGATTCTGGTTCTGAAAGAACAAGGCAGAAAAAAGGGCTTTCTTTGAAAAAGTTGGCCTAAAACAGATGAAAACCAAAGCAATTAGCATACCAGCTAATTAGTACCAGGGTTCAGTGTTTAGGCTGCTCAGGGAATTCCGTGTAAGTACAGTTTTTGTTTTATGCCAGACTCTCCCTTTCTGCCTAATTTGTAGCAGGCTGGTGCCCGTGTGTAGTGTCACCCTGCCATCTTCTGGCCGCGTTTCTCATTGCAGCTCAGGAAGGGGCAGCCGAAGAGCCCTTTCCCCTGCATTGGAACTCAGAGAGGCAGAAGCAGAGGGGGCATTTCACTTCTGTTGTAATTGTGTTCCTTTGAGGACAAGGTGGTACCCTCGCAGGCGCACGCCCCCAGCTGTGGTCCGAGGGCAGAGGGTTGCCATCGCGCCAGCCCAGGGAGATGGAAATCACACTGCAGCATGCCCTGACGCCCGTTCACATCTGCACGGTTACTGTGTGTCCTCAGCATAGGCGAGGACCAGCCTACTAGGAAGCATCTTCTTGCTGTTTCAAGAAGCATTTTTCATTTGTATTTGTAGTCCAAGGAATTCTAAGTATTGCTTGATCTGGCCAGTTCAGATGTTCAAAGAGATAGAAGAATCTATCTTGCTTGCGTGGTTTCCAATCCTGAAGACTGAGAGCCACCTGCCAGGCCAGGTCTGGGGCACGGTCAGGGAGCAGGAGATAGGTGTGTGGTATGGGCGCCAGAGCCACGGGTAACGTGTCCCTGATGTAACTAACCCTAAGGAAAATTGGCATAGGAATGGTGCTTGCACCCCGGCTCCAGGAAAGCAAAGAAACCCGCGCAAGGCTCCGTGTCCTGCGGATGGATACAGCACGTGTGGTGAGCTCACCCCGGGGCGGCCACACCTACACTCCCGCTGCGGCTGCCGGTGACTGTCCTTGTGCTGTGTATGCTGCAGGCGTGTTACTCAGTGTCTCCAGCTTGTTCCTCATCTGAAAAGGGGGGGGGGGTGACATGGCATCTACCACGTGGGTCCTGGGAGGCTTATGCCCTGTCCATCTAAAGCGTCTCAGGGTGCCTGGTGCGCGCACTCAGTTCGCGGTAATTATTATAGCATGTGGCGATAAGTAGTAACACTGCTAATCACCCTTCATACCACAAACCATTGAAACTTGTGAAGAAGAGAGAAGGAGGTAGAGGGGTTTGGGTGCCGTTTTCCTTGCTTGGGCCTTGAAGGGTCCTACATTTCTTGAACATGTCAAAGCTGCACTTGCTCTTGTGTTTGGGGTGTGCTCTACTGACCACTTCTCAACAATCAGTCCTCGGGGAGGAGCCAGTCAGTGAAGCCAGATGCTGGAGAAGGGGGAGAAACTAGTGAGAACGTCACCCAAGGTCTGTCCCCACCTGTGGGGGACCCGAAGCCCCCAAGTCCCTGTCCTGCCTTGCTCCTGACCCCCGTGTCTCTCTGAGGAGCTTCTGCCTAGAGACCAGTGCCTCTGAGCTTCCATGAAACATATAATCAATCAGTAATATATATGTATATCCACAAAACAAAGAATATGCATTTAGGAAGTCACCTCGAGGGAAAATACATTGGAGAACTTCGTTTGCAAGTGGTGTTTAGCTTCATATGTGAAAACAACTGAAAGCTATTGTTTAGCCATCAAGGCGAATTCTCTTTGGGTCAGGTCCCAGCACCTGTCTGTTCAGGGGACATCTGACCTTCGCGTGGAGTGGGTGGCTTGTGGTAGGGATGCAGTGACACTGTCCGTGTTCCTCTGTGCTCAGTGCCTCGTGCAGGTCGAGTGACTTCCCTCTACATCCATGTGCTCAGCAGCGCCAGTCCCTGCCGGAGGCCAGACACTACGTCCCCGTCAGAATAACTCCGAAGTCCTTTCACAGTCGGTCTCTGTCATTGTCAAAGTCAATTTCAGGCTGCTGTGGTTATTCCTGGGGGTGATCAATAAATCTTGTCATCACCTTTACCCCTCACACAGGGGGGTGGGCAGAGAGAAGACATTCCATCATCAAGGAAAAAGCAGTCCCACTGCCAGCAATCAATCCCGTAATCTGAAGCCTTAAACTTAAACATTTTAACAAGATGTAAAGTCAGGACTCAGAAGGGGGCGAAATGCATACCAATAGCGGCCCGGGCTCGGTGCCTGCAAGGATGAAAGCTCTCCGCAGGCTCGCAGCTTATTACGTGGGAACACAGCCTCGGCTGAGTGCTTGCTCGCCGCGGGATGCTGGCGGATGAATACGAGTTAGAGATAAAAGTGAAGTGGTGGTTGGCGCTCAAGATGCCGCAGCACAGAGTTGTGTTTTAATGGTATTAGCGGGTGAGGCATTCTCTAAGTGAAAGACGATTGCTCTTTAGTACAGGAGCTGTGGACTGCGGCATGGGGAGAAACGGGGCGAGTCAGAGGGGAGAGGGGTCCCTTCGTGCCGCCGCGGAGCTGGACACTCCGGACCGCAGAAATGTCTCTGATACCTGGGGGAGGCAGGCTGGTCTCGCCCGCGTGTTTAGTGACTGCAGTGGATCTGTAAAAAAGAGAGACACGGGACTAGTGAGAAAATGTGTAATACCCCCTTCCCTTGAAATATTTTAGGACAAAGAAAAGCCATATTCTTCCACAAAGGCGCCCCACAATGAGGGGTGTCCCAGGACCGTTACAAGTCACAAAGCATTGAACCATCCGCATTTATTGGTTTGAATCGTAACACCCCTGCTTCTAGGACGGGAGTTTTATTTTGCATCTCTTAGAACAAGACCGTGTGTTGTATTTTATACGTAGCGGTGTCAACTGTGTCCTGATCAGAAATCCTCATTGCTGCCGACCCTCTTCCTTCCTTAGATGTGGAGAAGTCGTTACCGAAAAGAAGAGGGATCCACCTGCTTGGGGAGAAAACGGCTTGTGTGTCGGCTGCGGTGTCGGACGAATCCATGGCTGGCGACAGCGGGGTCTACGAAGCGTTTGTGAAACAGTAAGAGCCGCCTCCAGCGGGGGTGGGGCTTCTAGGTTACCGTGCCGCCCTGTCGCCTGGGTGCGGGTGACAGACTGGAGCGCCCTGCGGCCCTTAGCCCGCCCTTTGCAGTGTCAGGGCTGCAGCACTGCAGGAACGGGGTGCATGGGAACTTCAGTGTGCCAGACACGGGCTGTCCACTGGGGAATTGGCAAACAGGTGGGCGCACTCGGACACCGCACCCTGGACGTGAGTGAGGCGCTGGCGCGGTTAGCCACGGCCTGCCTGGCACATCAAGCTTCCCTAGTGTGTTTCGGGGGGAAAGCCCGGGATGTGCCTAGGGGTGTGGCATACCCCAGGGAGGCTCAGGAAAGTGGGGCAGCAGAGACAGACTCCCCTTGACAATGGAAGCAAACCTCAGAGAGCCTCTGCAGGATCAGCCCCAGGGGCCCATAGGAGGGCGGTTAACTCAGGTTTTCATTCAGACTAAGTGGCAGGCAGTAACCGTAACTAACCATCGAGATTCCCATTAATAACCAACTTTTTTACAATGAAAAGGAGGACAAAAATAAATTGAAGAAAACAATATCATAAAAAAAAGAAACATTTTATTCATTGCAACAATAATACACTATAGTATGATAAATGCATAATAAAAACATTTGTAATATTTTATATTGTAATTATGCTTACATGCCTATTAATTTTTAATAATAATAATAATTGTTAAAAAAGTACTCATTTAGATACAAATACGTCACATTACACGCAGTAGATCAACTCTGCATCAATCGAATACGGACATTTACAGATTAGTCTTCCAATATCAAAAAGGAGGACATGTAGGAGGACACTTTTCGAGGGAGGACGGAACTTACAAAAGGACTGTCCTCCCTAAAGGAGGAGGATTGGTCACCTTACCATGAATAAACTGCTCTCCCGCGCCCTCTGTCTCCCGGTCCCCAGGCCTAGTGAAGTGGAAGATGTGACCTACAGTGAAGAAGACGCCGCCATCCTGGAGACAGCCCAGGTGCAGATCGGACTCAGGTAGGGGCGCGTGCGCGGGGTGGGGGTGTGGGGGAATGGGTGTGTGCTTGGGAGAGGGGCATGGCGTGAGGGAGAGGCGCGCCTGGAATTCTGTGCGGTGACCACTGGCCCGTGCCCTTTCCTCATTTCATCAGCTTCTCTCTCGACAGATACGATGCAAAAAGGTCAAGTTTCATGGTGATCATCGCGCAGCTGCGCAACCTTCATGCCTTCCTGATACCTCATACTTCAAAGGTGTAAGTAAAATCGGTGAAGAACAAATTGCGGCGCTTAGAACCGTCCACATGTGATCGCTCTACATGGTGATCACGCAGTCCATCTGTGAAGGTGTGGGCACACGGGTGGGGCTGGCCGTGTGCCGTCCACAGCAGGCAAAGACCAAGAGGAAAGGAGAAAGTGGAAAAAGCATTTTGGGTTTTGATGTTATTCAGCCAACTCATTATTAAGAATAGGTAACAAGACTTCTTATCTCCATTTTCAACCAGGAATTCTGTATTATGCTGGGGAGGGGCATGGTTTTTTTTAAATACAGTTAAAATGTTTGTTATTGGTACCTTGTGACTCCTCACAACTTGGCTTGAGACATTTTCTGACTTTTTACATGAGAACGTGGTGATTAAATTTGGTTTATCCGGACAACGTTGGCAAGCATATCATGCTACATGTAAGAGCGTCATGTTTTTATCATTAAATACGCACTTCCCTGTAACCAGTAGTTTTTCGAAGTTGCCTTGCTTCATGAAGCCATGCGCCCCGAGGAAGTGGCATCATGCTGACGGTTGCTGTCTCCCGGCAGGGGTTTCTACAGATCTTTCTCTCTGTTCCTTGCCACACTGTGGAGTTCGAGTCTCGGTGACTCTCTGAAGGACCAGTGGCTATAAAGTACCAAGAAGAAGCCAGATTTCATCGTAGAATCCCTGACTTAGACCTCAAACTCTCGAGGTCCACCCTGCACTTAACAGTGCATAGAATGTGCCAGGACAGGGCCTGGGAGTAGGACAGAGCTGGGAAGCCGCCCTCTGCACTCTGCCCAGCAAGGACGTTTCCCTCCGTGACAGAGCGTCTTTCTCAGTGGGAAAGACATTAGCTAAACTCAGTGTGAGAATTCTAGATGTTTTTCCTGTGAGTTTCCTTTTTTTTTTTTTTTCTTAATTGTCCTTTTAAGATCATATTCTGATACTCTTAAGAATTGTCAGAAAGCCTGGCCTGTGGTGGCGCAGTGGATAAAGCGTCGACCTGGAAATGCTGAGGTCGCCGGTTCGAAACCCTGGGCTTGCCTGGTCAGGGCACATATGGGAGTTGATGCTTCCAGCTCCTCCCCCCTGTCTCTCTCTCCTCTCTCTCTGTCTCTCTCCTCTCTAAAATGAATAAATAAAATAAAAATTAAAAGAAATTAAAAAAAAAAAAAGAATTGTCAGAAAAAAAGAAACGATCTAAGAAACAGAGACCTCAGTGGAGAGTACTTAGTAGGCAGTGAATGGCTGTGTATTGACGACCTCAGTGGAGAGTACTTAGTAGGCAGTGAATGGCTGTGTATTGACGACCTCAGTGGAGAGTACTTAGTAGGCAGTGAATGGCTGTGTATTGACTATCATCAAAGCTGGCGGCGGGGACAGCGTTCCGGGAGGGCAGTGGGTTCGAGGACCTCCCGATACCAAGTTCTGGGAGGGGCACATTCTTAGAGAGACCAGCGAGGAAGGAAGGCACAGGGGGGAGTGGCTAGGTCACCCAGAGAGCCCTCGTCCAGGACTAAGGTTGGGAACACCGGTCAGTAGTATTCGGGGAACGACTGGCTTTATGGTGGTATTCGTAACCGCGCCCTACTGTTCAATAGGCGGGGATATTAGAGTGGGCTGTTGGCTGCCTTTTAATTTGTTTTATCATTAAATTAATTTTAGTCTAGCACTTCTTGTAGAAGACAGGTCTGCCAGGGACCAAATCTATGAACAGTGACAGTCACCTGTCAGGTACAGAACCCCTCAAGGATGCGTCCTTTCTTTAAACTCATGTTGTAAGTGCCAGCGTCCTCAGACGTTCTGCTGCTGCCAGACCAGTGACGGTCACTCTCACTCACCTCGTAGGAAGTCACAGACACGTGTCGTCTGGAGGTGGGGGGACAGCGGGGGAAGGTCAGGGTCGACAGCGGCTCTCTGTGGTGAGGACAACGGGCACTGCTGCTCCCCAGCCGTGGGCGGGGACCTGGCTGACTGGCCCGAGCCTGCCTGTGGTGCACAGCCACGTGACCTCAAGCCACGCAGGAAAGCCTTGGCCTAAGTAACGACACTGCTAAAAGTGACGGCCAGGATGACCTAGCCCTGACATAGCTCTTGTTTTCCTCTGAACTCAAGACTCGGTTGTTGATTGTTAGTTACGACCAGCAGAGTGTATGCCAGCGCCCAGCGGTCGGCAGCAGCCCCAGTGCGGGGCTGCAGACTCCAGGCTGGGGAGGACCCCCCACCAAAGAATGAGTAGCAGAGCACCCCTACCTGCCTCCCCCTGGGCCTTGAGCCCTTAACCGTGGAAACCCTCAGTTTTTCCTGCGAAAAACGTTTTGGGGTCATGCTGGTGAGGTCCCCGGGACAGAGTACAGTGGGAGTCTGGAGAAACGGAGACTCCTGTCCAGTGAGGTTGCTTTTCCATGAAGGCGGAGAAAGAGGGCTCCTGCTGGCTCGAGTCCTGACAGCAGGCGCGGCCCGGACCCACTAGGTGTCTGGGACTGGCTCTCCACAACCTGTGTGTGTACAAACAGAAACAAGGCAGCCACCTGCAGTCCGCACGGGAGTCACAGTCTCTGTCACTGGGGAAGGGCATCTTGAGCATATGAGTCGGACAAGCCTGGCAATGGGCTCAATGGGTGTCCTTTTTCTGGGACTTAAAAGAAAATATCTTGTGCTGTTTCCGGAATATGAGTCCTCCTATAATGTACACTCAGAAAATTCACCTTAAAGTAGTTTTAGAAGTTACTGTTTTTTCTAACTCTTTTGAATTTTACAAAGCATAAGACTCTTAAAACAGATTCTTGTTTCTGACACTCTGAGATGCTTGATGTGGTAACACATTTTGGACCATTGAATTTCATCTGTTTTAAATTCTTGTCACAGGCCCTGGCCAGTTGGCTCAGTGGTAGAGCGTCAGCCTGGCATGTGGAGGTCCCGGGTTCGATTCCTGGCCAGGGCACACAGGAGAAGCGCCCATCTGCTTCTCCACCCCTTCCCCTCTCCTTCCTCTCTGTCTCTCTCTTCCCCTCCCGCAGCGAGGCTCCATTGGAGCAAAGATGGCCCGGGCGCTGGGGATGGCTCCTCGGCCTCTGCCCCAGGCGCTAGAGTGGCTCTGGTCGCAGCAGAGCGACGCCCCGGAGGGGCAGAGCATCGCCCCTGGTGGGCGTGCCAGGTGGATCCCGGTCGGGCGCATGCGGGAGTCTGTCTGACTGTCTCTCCCCGTTTCCAGCTCCAGAAAAATACAAAAAAAATAAAAATAAAAAATAAATTCTTGTCACAGTGTGCTACTCAGCCCTTCTTGTTCTCTAGCCAGATAGCGTGTTCCATTCCTGGGACATGATTATCAGCATCTCCTGTTAAGTACTCAGGAGGAGTATTCTTTGGGACAAAGCCACCAGTATCTATAGGGTGTCCCTCCCTTCCCCGGCTCAGAGTTTGCAGCTGGCCGTCCATGGGCAGGTGGGACATTCAATTCCTCTGTGTCGCAGGCATCGTTCGCCTTCGTTGCCCGCCCCGTTCCTGTGCTGTGGCCCGTGGGGAGGGGCAGGTGGGGCCCAGGAGGCGCGGCGGGCTAGGAACAGAGCCTCTGTGTCACTGAGCAGGGACAGGGCCATCACTGCAGCAGAGGCTTCTGTTGGTAACCGACTCCGCGGTACCCCCCTCTCTCCCTGGCAGTAATTTCCGACGGTAGCTGCGAGCCGGGTCCAGTGAGGAGCCTCTGACCCCCCCCCCTCCCTCTCTCTCTCTCTCTCTCTCTCTCTCTCTCTCATTCCCGCAGGTACTTCCGGGTTGCTCTGCTTCCCTCCTCGACAGATGTCAGCTGCCTGTTCCGAACAAAAGTCCACCCGGCCACGGAATCCGTTCTGTTCAACGACGTGTTCAGAGTGGCCGTGTCCCAGACGGCCTTGCAGCAGAAGACGCTGAGGGTGGACCTCTGCTGTGCCGGCCGGCAGCGCCGGGAGGACTGCCTGGTAGGCACCCCTGGGGCCGTGTCCTCGGCGGTCGCCACCGCGTGCTCTAGGGAGAGCACCCCGCTGCTCTCTGCCAGCCCCGATGTCACTGCAGAGTGCCCCGCGCCTCTGAGAGACCCAGCGGTGGTCTCGGGGTCTCACTCTCTCCTTCCAGACCTTTCACATCTGCTCCAATGTTGTGGTTTTCTGAAAAATCTACTTTCCATTTCTACCCTTTGGCTAGAACACTTTGACCCTGGTTAAGACTGTGGCCAGAAATATGTTTATTACCCTCAATGCGAGTCTGTGCTGGGGGCTTTGAATACATTATTTCATTGTCATCCTCATCACTATTGTAGGAAAAGGTCTGGTTGCCCCTATTTTCAGATAAAGAACTGCTTAGAGAGGTAATAGGTGCACATAGCTGGTTAATGATGGAGCCAGACACTCAAGACGTCCCCCACCTAACCCACTGTCACAAATCTACGGTGACCAGACACTGAGGATGAAGCTCCTTTATTCAGCTCATTCTCCTCCGCCCAGGGAGTAGAGCTTCTAGAAAGACAGACGCATTGCTATTTAGGGCAATACGATATTTAAAGGCTAAAGCAGAAGATTTCACACCGCTAATAGTGAATTTAACACACCCCGGGACATCATAATCAGAAAACCACTGCACGCAAGTCAAATAAGGCGTTCACATGTGTTAGACAACAGTGTGGGTCTCCAGCTGAACTTTGCCCTGCGGAGTAATAAACAATTTCACAATGCACAAAGTTAAAAGAGCGAAAGATCTCTTATTACTTTTTTTTCTGTATATAGAAAATATTTGGTATTGTCTGGCAATAAAAAACGTTAGAAGCAAGATGACAGACTCATTGGGCCGTCATAAAGGCTTAGCATGTGTAATAGTGTATGTGTCAGCAGCTCCACAAAGCGAGGAACTACGTTAATTAATAGTCTTGTATAAAACGGTACTGTTTCAGATTCTGGCTGATATGTGTGATTTGGTGGAATAAAAAAGCTTTGAACCTTTATGTATTTCCACATTCTACTAACTCACTTATCCAAAGAAAAATTTTTCTAATTTCTTACTTATAAACCACAGTAGTGTTTGTCATTTGTTTTTGAATTTTCCATTGGGTAATGAATTTTTGTAAATAAGTCAGATCATTCATAGCATACTGTAAGATGCATTATGGTTTATACTTTGTTGTTTTTTATTTTTTTAACTTTTTATTTAAAAATAATTTCACACTTACAAAATACTGCATGCTTCGTCGTGAGGTTTTGGCGAAATAGCACCTCAAGGCACAGCCCCAGAGCTGGCTTCTAGATCGGGGTGGTTTCTTATTTAGTCACACCTAAAAAATGTAAAAACATCTTCAGGTTATAAAAAGCAACCCACTAGTGCTTTATGTCATGAGTATCACATGTTTCTTACCCTAAAACAAGCTTGCCCAATCATCTTAATTATATTGGGAGCAAATCTGAATATAAAAACATTTCACTTCCTCCCTCTTTTTTTCTTCCACTGCACGTAGGCTGGGACCCAAGTCAGTCTGGCAGATTTGCCGTTTTCCAATGAGATCTTCACTCTGTGGTATAACTTGCTGCCTTCTAAGCAAATGCCTTCTAAAAAGAATGAGGAAGAGACTGAGGACTCTGTATTTCAACCAAACCAGCCACCGGTGGAGCCTGTCGACTTGGTGAGTCCCAGTTAGAGAGAAGCAGCCGGAAACGCAGAAGGGGCAGAGAAGGAGGTGGCAGCTGGTGTGGTTCTGTCCACTCTCACTGTCCTCCCCTTTCTCCTTCCGCCACTTACTTTTCTCCCCGCTTCCTAAAAAGAAGGAGCATCTCCAGCTCTGTGTCAAGTTGAGTTCATGAAAGAGGAACTCGTTTCCGCTCACACTTCCTTCAGCAAGAAGAAACTGATGCGGAGGCATCATTGTTTTGAGTAACCACAAAAAACCTTCTGACTTAAATTTGTATTTTCATACATTGTGTTCACTGTCAAGTTATACATTTGAAACTGTTGCAGTTTGCAAACGTTAGAGGTTACTAAGCCTAAACAGTGTCTTCGTTTTCCATGGGTGGCATCAATCTCCACAAATATTTTCTATTAAAAAGTGTGTTGTAATCAATAGTCATCCTTCAGTACTTGAAAAAATGTACAAAGGGGCATTTTATGAGGCTGTTCGTCATCAATTTGGCACCTGTGGATATTTTTTTACTGAGTTCCAGTTTATTTTAGATTATCTATGGGGAAAGGTTTTATTAAGCGTAAGTCAGATTGTATCGGTCGTCTTCGGGCAGGAATGTCCAGGGCACGCTGGGGGGGGCGGGAAAGGGAAACAGATGTGTTGGGAGAGCCGAGAATACACACCCAGGTTTCTGGTAGACACTAAGGCTTTTAGAATGCTTTTAGAATGGTCCCCCTGTGTATAATTTTTAAAGGCTTTATGCAATATAATTCACATATCATATAGTTCATTCATTTAAAATGTACAGTTCGCCCATTTGAAGCATGCAATTCAGTAGTTTTAGTTTATTCACAGTTGCGCAACCATCACCACAATTTAATATTAGAACGCCGTCATCATTCCAAAAGGAAGCCCCGTACCCATCAGCGAGCAGTCCCTCCCAGGTCTCCCTAACCTCTTTCACCCCGGCAGCCACTTATCTTCTTTCTCTCTGTAAATTTGATTATTATGGACATGTCATATAAATGGGGTAATACAGTATTTGTTCTTTTGTGACCACCTTCTTTTACTTAGCCTAATGTTTTCAAGATACACCCATATAGTACCATCTATTATCTCATTTCTTTTTATTTCCAAATACAATTACATTGTATGGATACGCCACCTTTTCTTTTTCTGTTTATCATGTAAGTGGTATTTGGGCTAACATGCCTTTTTTACTTTTATTAGCAATGCTGCTATGAGCATTTGTATACAAGAGTTTACATAGACATGCCTTTTCATTCCTCTTCGACACCTACCTAGGAGTGGAATTGTTAGGTCATATAATTCTATGTATGACATTTTGAGAAACTGCAGTACTGTTTTCCCAAGTGGTCTTTCCATTTTTTTATTCTCAATAGCAGTGTTTGAGGATTCCAGTTTCCCCTCGTCCTTGCCCATGCTGCTAGTCTGTCTTTTTGATTCTCACCATGCTAGTGGGTATAAAGTGGTATTTCAATGTTTTCAGTCACATTTCCCTAATGACTAATGATGTTGAACATATTTTCTTGGGCTTCTTGGTCATTAGTATATCTTTCTTTTTTTTAGAACTGTCTATTCAGATCCCTTGTTAATTTTTTAAATAGGTTATTTATCTTTTTATTATTGAATTATAAGGGTTCCTCATATATTCTTGATACAAGTCCCTTATCAAATAAATGATTTGCAAATATACTGCTCACAAAAATTAGAGGATATTTTATAGCTTCATATTCATTTTGAAATATCCCCTAATGTTTGTGAGCAGAATTTTTTCTCGTATGCCGTGGGTCATCTTTTCACTTTCTTGATGGTTTCATTTGCAGTAAAGTTTTAAATTGGGATAAAAGGCAAATTGTCTATTTTTTATTGCTTACGCTGTTGATGTCATATCCAAGAAGGCCTAGCCAAACCCAGCATCACAAAGATTTACTCCTGTGTTTCTTTCTGAGAGTCTTAAAGTTGAGCTTTATTTTTAGGCCTTTGATTCTTTTTTATTTTTATTTCTTTATTTTTTTTAATTTTCATGTGTGATGTAAAGAATGGGTTCAAATTCATTCTTTTGTATGTGGTCATGCAATTGCCCCGACCACTGTTTATTGGAAAAACCTGTGCTTTCCTCTGTTGGATTACCTTGACACCGTTGATGAAAATCAGTTGACCATAAGTATGAGCATTTATAGTTCTGGACTCTAAATTCTGTTCTATTGATCTGCATGTCTGTACTTATGCCAGTACCATACTGCTTGGATTACTATCGCTTAGTTATTTTGAAATCAGAAAGTTTGAGTCATCAAACTTTGTTTTTCAAGATTGTTTGGGTTCCCTTGCTTGTCCATATGAATTTTAGTACCAGTCTGTCAGTTTCCACAAAACTAGTACAGCTAGAATTTTCATAGAGCTTGCACTGAGTCAGTAGGTCCATTTGGAGGTGGTATCATCTTAACAGGTTAATTCCTCTGCTCAGTGAATACAAGGTGCCTTTCCATGTATTCAGGCCTTCCTAAATTTCTTTCAATAATGTTTTATAGGTTTTCAGAGGCTGAGTTTGCACTTCTTCTGTTAATTTTATTCTTTTCGATGCTATCTTTTTTTCTAGTGAAATTCTCCATCATTTCATCAATTTTCTTAAACATATTAATTGTGACATTTAAAATCTCTTCTCTGAATAACTGCAGTCTCTGGATCACCCGTGGGTCTGCCTCTGCTGTCCGTTGCTTTTCTTGGCCTCCGCTCACTGGGCCCTGTTTTCAGTGCAATACTGGATGTTGTGTGAAGAACCGTAGAGGCGCTGGCTGATAGCTTCCTCCAGAGGGGATTTAATATTTTTCAGGACGGCAGATTACAGTATGGGCAGATCACCTGGATCACTTGGGGGGACCTGAATTCCATTTTTTTTCTCCCTGGGATGGCGAGGCAGCTGGAATATCTGCTGACTCACGCCTCCAACCAGCTGGTTTTTGCTGTTTCTCTGCTTGACATTTGCAGCTTAGGAATGGCAGATGCCTCGGTGGGGAACATTGGGCAGAAAACGGGGCGCACTTTCCTCCGGTTCCTTGCGCCCTGACTGCATGGTAGTCCTCGACTCAGGTTTTCCCTTTGCATTCCCCAACAGCGCCCCTGTTCTGGGCAGCCACCGTCTGTTTGGTCCCTACGCCCCGCCACGCGAACTGACGCCAGCCCCCAGGGAGAGAGCAGCAGCGGCGGGCGGTTGGCTGTTGTGCATTCCCCTTCCGCCTGGGACCTTCGCCCTCTAGTCCTGATCACCTTCGACGCTCTTCGTTGCTTTAGAACAGCTGGAGCTTTTGTTTGTTTGTTTTTTGCTTTTGGATCTATTTCATTCATCTTTCATATTCTCAGCAGGAGAATTGGGTCTGGTACCAGCATTTCCACCACTGGAAGCCCCGTCTGATGAGTGTCATTTCTAGAAGTGTACGTTGCTAATTGCTGTGTGTTCTCCATTCTGTAGGACGCAGTGTCGGCCTTACTTGCAAGAACTTCGGCTGAACTGCTGGCGGTGGAACAAGAACTGGCCCAGGAAGAGGAAGACCCGGGGCAGGGAGAGGAGCAGGGCGGCCCCGACGAAGACTGGTAATCCTCTCTTCTCCTCTGGCTGTCACACACCTGGAGGTGGTGTGGTTAGTTTCTCATAAGCAACTTTCAGGGAGAGCTACGGGTTCAGCCTTAGAACCATGGACAGCAGGGCGGCTCCAGTGAGCTGCCCGCCAAGGAACGGCTGTCCTGGGTCACTAGGGAGTTGAGGGAGGAGACGACGAGATTGTCAGCAAAGTTGACATCAGTGAGACTCTAGCTCTTTGGTAATTCTTAACACTTTCCTGAGTTTTTTAAACTTTAAGCTATCTATTTTGAAAGGTATGGCAGTCTATCTTAGATTTATAGATAAATTCAAAAACTGACTCTCTTTTCCCTTAAACTACCAGAAGTACCATTTAGGCTTTGATAAGTCAGAGTGGATATTTAGAAAACAGTTTCTGATTGGTCACTTCTCTGTTCACTTCTCATAATTCATACCCCATCCTTTTATTTAAAAAATGGGCGGGGGGAGATTATTATAGCTTTTGTCTAGATTTACATATTCATGAGGAATGATATCTTTCCTGGTTTATACTATTTTCTCTAAAAACAAATTTTAGTGATTGCATCTGTTTTTAAGTATACATGTGAAATCATTTGAATTAATTTTTATATAGTTATACTGTTATGTTTGAACTGCTATTAGATATGTGTGTATACATATATACCATGCATTTGTGTGTATGTGTGTGTGCATATAAAATATTTCACAAATTAGAATGACAAGAGATATCACAAATAACAAAAGCATGGACATTCAGAAGGAACACCTTACTACATTTTTAATGATGTAAAAAGGTACAGATATACTTTGTTCTTATCAAAAGCCCTTTATAGTGAATAAAAATCAGAGCACTACAAAAATACAAAAATGAACATAAAAATAAGTTTTATCAAGGTATCTTTAGAGAATAAGCCTTTTTTGCGTGTGTAAAATGCATTGTTTCATGCCCGTTTCAAAAAATATTACTCCTCCACATGAAGGAATGTATAACTCACAGTATCCATTGCCAGTCCCCCTTCATTGGGTGATGAGGCATTTGTTTAATCTGAGTCTGTGCCAACTGGTCGGTATGTCACCAAGCACAGGTGAAGCTCGACCTTTCGTTATTGATAGAGAAAATGTTTGCTTTCTTGGACCATGAGACTCAGCACAGCATGAGATGGTCCAAACCCCCCAGTAGTCTTGCTTTCCTGTCATGCCAGGAGAGTTCATACAGAATACAAACCCTACAGTGTGCTGGAACACTACTTGTGATGCCACCCAAGCCCGTGCTGTGGCTCTTGAAGACGGGGTCCAAGGGCACTAAGAGTCTTCTGTTATTGCAGTAGTAAAACTCCCCTCCCGCCGGGTTCGGCCCCTGCAAGACCGTGAGCACGGCGGTTGGTCATGGGCATTTTTAATCCTCATGTCTTTATTTGCGCTTAGTAGAGAGTCGCTCTGCTCCATTTACGATTAATTTTACAAGAAGTGAACAAAAAATAACAAGTTAAGTTATATGAGTGACAGTATTTTTAAGTGGCAGAGCTAAACTTTGTGTTTCAGTATACTGTATTTCTATTTTAATCTCTAGGAATTAGGTCCAATTTCATGAATTTAACTATTTTAGTCCCTAACTATGATAATTTTGCTGTAGATTTTTAGAAATAATTTTATTTTTCACGAGAGTGTTTTAGTAAAAATCCAAGCTGAAGAAATAGCTTGAGTCATTGTGTGTCTGTCGCTCGTTGCCTGGATGCCGGGCGACGGGGCCCCAGCCGTTCCGTTCACAGCCGTGCCTGCTTGACTTAACGTGTGTCTTGTTCTGTGTGACCGAAGGCTAACGATGCTGAGAGAGGCCTCCGATGAAATGGTGGCCGAAGAAGAGGCTGAGGTTACGTTGCCACAGGGCAGTAGCCGCACAGAAGACTCACGGGCATGCCCGAGTGTGCCGGAGACGAACGAGGACACGAGCAGGAGAGAAAACACCTGTGCCGAAGACCTCGGGAGTCACCCGCCTCCGGGAACGCCCACCCTGGTGACTATTTCCAGCCACTCTCTCCTCAGGCCCGGCTCGAGCGGGCACTGCGCTGACCAGTCTGTCTCTCCGGGTGCCGTCTCCCATGCAGACTGCGTGCTGAGGCCGGCCTGGCAGTCCTTTGTGGGCGTAGGCTGTAAGAAGCCTTGTAAATGCTGTGAAGTTTTTAAATGGAGTATTCATCCTCCACTTAGCTTTCATATGAGAAGATAAGGAGTGCTGTTCAGATCTTGTGAATGTTCTGTGCATACTTATTCCAAGCGTTTTCGGAATTGCTTGGCTAACACCAGGATGACTCCTTAATTGTGTTGTTTCCTAAATGCTATAGATTTATTTCAATGTCAAGCATGAAGTAAACATGTAAAGTTCACTTGGGTTAGATGGCATTCTAATTGAAATCTCCTCTGGAAGGTGGCACATGACACAATCTAGGCACAGGCACCTGCCAAGTTATTAAACATGTGACTTTGCTAGTTAGGTGACAGACGTGGGGGGGAGGGGGGTTCAAGCTTTGAGGATGCCAGTAAAGTTGGGATGTTGTTACAAGTTTAGGCGATTTCAGTTCCTTATTCCCGAGAAAAAGGTACCCTGACTGAAGACTTCATATGGATGTGAACATATATTTGCATATTCTATGTAAACCTATACCTTTGTAGTATATTTTCATCTTATATTTAATTACTTCCATCATTTAGTCTGAAGAAAACCTGATCAGTTTAATGATAAATGGTGAGGCATGCCCAAGTAAGATTGTTTACAGCGCCATGTGTACCCTCTGGGAATGTGAACCTTCATTCTTGACGCCTAACCTGTTAGAGGTGGCACCCGTGGGTCCACCTGTGGGGTTCCCATCGGGGTACACGAAGCCCTTCTCCCAGAAGTGGCTCTAGTGAGTCTCTGTTGCAGGGTTAGCTGTGGCTTTTGTACTTAGAAGAAAGGGGCACAAATGTATCCACGTGTATTGGCTCCTGACAAAGGCCTCTGTTCCAGGTTGATAAAGAGACGAACACGGATGAGGCTGATGAGGCCGGCCTGGCCGTTCGCCCCAAAGAGCGCAGTGGGCTGAGTGCGCGCCAGCGCCCCCTGGTGCGGAGCAGCGTGATCGTGCGCTCCCAGACCTTCTCCCCGGGGGAGCGCAGCCAGTACATCTGCCGGGTAAGGGACCTCTGGCCGGGTGCCTGGTGCACTCTTGTGTCCAGGGATCTTCACATTCCGACCACAGATACCGACGGCTAGACATGGCTTTTATAAAATACACATGAATATCACACGCTTACAGTTCTTTTTAGTTTCATTTTGAGGATTTTTTTCTTTCCCCTTTTCCCAAATGTAATGGCTCATTAGCTCTAGTGTCCTTTATTTGTCAAATAATGAAATTGAGGACCTGGTTGCTAAGTATATTTGGACTTCAGTCTGTATTTAGAAACTTTAAAGCCACTTGAGATTTATCTTTTGTAGATGTCTGTCGTATATCATCTACGGTGTTAGCCCTGCTTAACCAAAAATCGTGAATTGGGTTTTAGAACAAAAATCATCTTTTAATAATGCCTCTAGACATTGAATCAGAGTCCTAGTTCTGTGGAAAACTAGGTGTTATAATTGATTCTAGGTGTTATACTGATTTACCAAATTCTAGTTCCAGTAGTATTTACGACTTATAATAATACAGGTTTACTATTATGAAATGGGTTAGAAAATACTGTTAAGATTTATTCATTCAATTCAACAAATGTTTTTATTAAGCACCTGCTATTAAGCATGATTCTAGATGCTTGGGGTTTGTCTGCAAACAGAGACCCAAGCTCTGCCCTCGCACAGCCTACATCCTTGTGAGTCAAGCCAAACAGTAAGCATGCCTGAATGTGAAGCGTTTAGGACGGAGACCAGTGCCATGAAAACAGCACAGCAAGCTAAGAGGGACTGGGAACGGTGAGGACAAGGGTCGCAAAATTGAGTCGAGTTTGGAGCAACCTTCAGTGATAAGGCGACATTTCAGCAAAGACCTGAAGCCAGCCGGGAGTGAGAATGGGCTGAGCTGAGTTTTCCAGGTTGTGCAAACTGTGTCTTACCTCTGACGTAGACTCTCCATCAGCCTTCCTTTTAAAAATGAATGTTGCATACTAGCTAAAAATACAAAGGATAACTTTATTTAAGAGTATGTGCAATGGTCTTCACGTGTGACTTCTGATAACTGCCACCGAAAGGCAATTGTTTAAATTATTTATTTAAAAAATTAAGAAAGCACAGAATAGAGAAAAGCTTGTTCGGCGAGGATTTTCTTTAAGAAATAAACGGTGGTCACCCTGCTTTATCTGATACTCGTGATTATCAGCTTCCGCCAGCATCCTGTTACACAGTATTTTTCTGTTTTCTTTTATCTTATATCCTTCATTGACAGTTAAATCGAAGCGACAGTGACAGCTCAACCCTGGCTAAAAAATCTCTGTTCGTGAGAAACTCCACCGAGCGGCGCAGCCTGAGGGTCAAACGGGTACGTATTCCCCGCGCAACAGCCACGGTCCTCGGCCCGCCCCGCGTCCCGGCCGTGACGTGACAATACCGGAACTGTTGATCGTCCTTGCTTCTTGCTCTGAGGCCCTTGAACGAAGCAGCTGTGGTTGTAGAGACGCAAATGTCACGTCCATTTCAGAGGGGAAGAGAGGACGTGCTTGAGAGCCTTGGCTCGTCACGGGTTTGGATCCCAAGCTAATTAAGACTGGAGATTAGTCCGCGGGATCGATGAAGGGCGGAGGGTGGCCACGTTCCTGCTGGGGGATGCGGGGTTCCCACACCACGCCTGGGGCGTGAGCCAGCGTGGGAAAGTCAAGCAGCCGTTACCGTCTCTGAACGCATGCGTCCCCGTAAAGGACCAACATGGTTTTAGTTACTTGCTTAGAAATGGATATTCTTAGAAGCTTAACCTCAATGCTGATGGGAAGGCTCAAGTCGGGTTAGCCAGGAGGCCATGGGTCTCTGGGTGACCTTTAGAGGATAAATCTTTTTATTTTAATAACAGAATATTTAAATAAATGAAAGGGTTGGACAGTTCAAGTAGCTCAAAAATTTCTGTTTACTTAGCGACGGTTAAAATAGTAACGGGAAGTTATTTGTTCACTAATGATTTGTTTCAGTAATAATTTACTGAGCTGTTTTATTTCAGTTTATAGCGTGTATAGAGAATGCGGAGCGCTTTGGGCGCAGGCGTGATGGGCACCTCCAGGGCAGGGAGGTGGGATGGGGAGGCACACAGGACTGTTAAAGTGTGGTGCTTGGAAAGGTGTGAGCTCTGCTGTTAGAAGAACCGAAAGGCCTCACGGGGGAAGTCTGTGACCTTGACGCCCGGGTACAATTCCAAATGAAAATGGCAGCTTGGTTGGGGGTGGCGATGGATACTGGCTACTGTGGGTAGCTGGTGTGAAGTGCCACAGGGGCAGGTAGGAAATCATATCCAGGGACAAGGAGCCATGGGGCTGGGTCAGGGCTTAGGCACTGTGGACAAAGATGGGGGCTAGACTGGACAGGTGACACAGAGTCGTCACCTCACTAGTGACTCCCTGGTTTACTGCTGCTGAGTGCAAAGCGCTAGGGCACGACCAGGCAGCATTAGAGTCCCCTGGTTTAACATCATAGTCACTTGAAAGTGAAAAGCATGTTTCTTTTCCTAAAGTTAAAAATACTACCATTACTTACCAACATTTTCAGGGAATTTTGAGGTGTGGCTCTTTCAGATGATCAAACCTTTCTTCACTAGAAGCATCTACATTTACATTATCTTGAATGAAAGTCTCCTCAATCCTCACATGGCAGCATCTTTAAGCAGCGCATGCTTTGAAAGGAGCGTAGCGCTCTTCAGAGAGATTTTTATCCGGAAGCGTGGGTGACTCAGGTGGAGCCAGATAACAGTCACGTCACTGATAAACTCGGTGATAAGAACTGGTGAACCGGACAAAGGTTAATCCTGAGATGCAGTGTAGGAGATGATTGCTGGATGACTTCTAAAGCAGACAGGGGGTTGGTAGAAGTGAATGGGGACCGGTATTCTGACTGAGGAGTTACCTCATAAAAAAGGTGTACGGGTAGGTGTAAGAAAACAAGCACCTGCAAAGATGAGTAAAAGGTTTACCCGGCCAGAAGAGCAAAGTGCCAGGCTCTCTGGCCCCTGAGAGTTGTTGGTGCACAACTGTTTCCAATTCGGTGACATCACCGACAGCTTGGAAATAGTCATGGCAAGAGTATTTACACCAGAGAAATAGGCCAGCCCTACAAATGAGTGAGCCAGTTGTTAAACACTTACCAGCAGGCCGCCACAGGTTAGGGTCTTTAGAAAGACCTCTGCATGACAACTAGAAGGATATCTGATTTCGAAAAATGAGTAAGGCAGTCAAAAAGGGTATATGTCTATGTGATTCTGCTGTGTGATAGTTTGATGGAGCAAAGGTTGACTGAAGGGACCTGATAATAAGAATGTTACAGAATGTCAGAGGATGTTATAGCAGTATGTGTTGGACCAGGAAAAGACACTGAAAGCTAGTCAACTGTGGGCCAAGGCTCTGAAATAAGGAAAGGAGTAGACAGGCCCCCTCTTTCATCTGTCATGACCCCATTGTTCCAGATCTTCAAGCTGGAATACTTCTCAAGTTTGAGTTCCTCCTCTTTTGTATCAGTACCAGCTTGTATTAGTAAGCTCTTATTTTCCATTCCCACTGCCAACCGTGGAAACAAGAAATGCCCTCTTGTTCCCCTTGCTTACGCAATTTCACCCGGCCTTGTTGGAATGCCTGTCCTCAAGCCAGTCTGACCCGGGCTGAGCGATCACTCCCTCCCCGACTTCCTGTGGCGTGCATGTGGCTACCTCAGTGTCTCCTACCGTTCTCTAATTGAAATCCTGCAGGTCAGAAACGCTGTCCTCTCAGTGTTTTGCCTACAGACCCCAGCAGACATTCATCCATACATATTCAAATTAGTCCTTGATAAATGGGTAAGATTACCTGCAGGAAGAACACTAGTGATGTGGGGGTGACAGCTGATATTAGACAATGGAAAATCAAGAACGGGGCCAGGACAGAAGTGTTGATTAGAGGAGGGAGTCCAGATCTTCGCTGTGCTGACCGGCTGCCTTCCGCGGGCACTTACAGACACGGTGGCACAAGGGGTGAGGTCCCCGGAGAGTTCTGTGTCCTGAAATGAAGGAATTGTACGTTTCTTGTCATGTGTGTGTTTTTCACAGAGGGAGGCTGTTGTGTGGTCAAGTGGTCAGGCTAACCTAGGCCCCCGCTGTGGTGACAACTGGAAACTGTCTGAGGTTGGAAACAGTCAAGGTCTGTTTCTTGCTTAGCTACTAGCTGCTTGTCCATTGCTGCGGCTCTGCTCCTGTTGTCCTCGGTCAGGACCCCTCTCTGGGTCTTGGCTGTCCCTCCAGCAGGTGACAGAAATGTCCAGATCGCACCCCGGCTTCCTCCCGGAAGTGGCACACAGCGGTCCCACTGTGGACGTCGCACTGGCCGGAGCGATCCGCTTGGCTGGTGACGCCTCCCTCAAGGGCACAAGGAAATGCCGCCTGGCCCGGCCCAGGACGCGGAAAGCGCAGAACGGTGGCTCCAGGGGAGTAAGGGCGTCTTGTTGTTTGTTCCCCGAATGTGCAGGCGGTCTGCCAGCCCGTGCTCAGGAGAGCGGCGCAGGAGTGCCCGGTGCGCACCTCCCTGGACCTGGAGCTGGACCTGCAGGCCTCGCGGACCCGGCAGAGCCGCCTCAACGACGAGCTGCAGGCGCTGCGGGGCCTGCGCCAGCGGCTGGAGGCGCTGAAGGCGCGGGGCGAGACGGACCTGCCGCCGGGCGTGCTGGAGGACGAGCGGTTCCAGCGGCTGCTCCGCCAGGCCGAGAAGCAGGTACGGCGCCGCGGCCCTGGCCCCGAGGGCCGCGTCCTCTTCCTAAAGCCTGCGTGCACCCGGCTGCCACCGTGGCTCCCCTCTAGTCCTCATATCCACCCGGTGGTGGCCTTTGTTAACCCAGGATGTTGCTGAGTGGCACTGCCCGCCCACACGGTGCAGATTAGAGGCCCCCCCACCCCTCAGGTGCTGCTCTGCTGGCCAGTGGCCTCCTGATGGGAGGGGTGGTCACCCTCATTGCTGCTCCACCTTTTTCTTTGTCTCTACACAAGACGTGGCAAATAAATACAGTATCATTTTTAACATAAATAACTTTTGATTGACATTTCCAAGTAGGCCTTCAAAATTCATTAACCACATCTCCCGAATGTATTGCTAATTTTAGCTCTCCAGTGTGTTTACATTCCTTTTCACCTTTATGAAGGATTGCACTTCACACATTCTCCCTTGCCTTTCACCGTAAAAACAGCTATGTGGAAGAGGGTAAAAATCGCTGGTTTGAAACTGGGGTATTTTAAGGGAAAATTTCTATTATTATTCCACCTAAATATGACCAAACATTTCGAGAACCTGCATATTGATGACATTGATTTATTCTCTCAAGATTAGATTTTGTATTTTAGTATATGAGTGGATGTTGACATCCATATGTAGTATACAAATAGAATTTTCCACATAGCCAAAATACTGCAAATGCCAAAACATTATTTTCTTTCAGACCCTTTGAATGGAAATCTGAAATAAATCAGTCACTTCCTTAAACTAACAGAAACTTATCCATAATATAAACTTCTCTTTTTGGTCCAAGTTATTTTTAATCACATACTGTATGGTGCTTTAGAGAAACTTTGAGTCACTTAACTGACCAACACTGCTAATTCTAGGTGGAACTCAGAAACAACATATGAATTTCAGGGATCAAACTGAAACCAGTAATTTTTTTCCAACAATTTTTAGAGAAAGTTTAAGCAACAAAACATATCATATATCTGTATTACATCCCACCTGATAGAAAGAAACCTTCACATACAATAGAGTCTCAGTAAATGTCTGCTCAGTGGGGAGCTGAACTGTAGCTCTTGCGTTTGACCCTGCAGCGGATAACAGGACGATTAGACACTGTCGTGCCTTTGAAAATTGTGTGATTTGATAAAAGAGAGGACCTAGATTCTCGTAAGGAAGCAAAGTCACTCCCTGGTGAGATCGGGAGAGGTCCCAGGAGGAAGTGGCGTTCAAACTGGTCTAGAAGGTGGACAGGGGAACTTCATCCTGCAAGGGGTGAAGAGGCCCAGCAGGTGGGAACCCCGCAATGACAGTACCTGTCCAGGAGAGGTCCCGGCAGGGAAGGGCATGGCCGAGAGCCTGCAGGACCGCAGAGCCACAGCGTGGCTCTCTTCTTGCAAAATGGGAGATTGAGCTAAAAGTTGGAATGACCTACTCTTATGTTTGTAACCTTAATAATAATCATCATCATTTTCACTGTCTTGAGTCTTTCAACTCAACATTAATAATAATTTCAAACTCTTGGCTGACATTGACCAACCTTAATATCATGAAGAAGTATTACAATCTTTGGCCCTTACAGGTCAGAGGTTTTCAAAGTTGGGTGGAGTTTGACAACTAGAGCTATAAACAGAACTTTGCACCTTTGGGGTTTTTGTTGTTTCTTTGTTTCTAGTTTGTCATGACATGAAATTCTGGGTCCCTGGGTATTAATAATTGTAAAAGCTTGGGACTTTTTCTTTAACTTCATACCACTTTGATAAGGATTATTCATGAGTTGTTTGTTATGTATTTCTCTCCAGCTGACCTCATCAAAGATAGCTAATGTCTATCGCATAATGACAAGCTCGATAAAGCAAAAAGTTGGTTCTTTGAAAGAACTTTTAAAAATTGACAAAGCTCTGACAAAATTGATGAAGAAAAGATACAGAGAAAATTATAAAAGTGTAGAGGGACAGAACTACATATCAATGTGAAATTTAAGGAATATTTGAATACTATCAAAAATATACGCCCACTTTTTGGCTCTTGTGAATAATGCTGCAGTGCTGTGTGTGGACTCTAAAGAACAAAATAGACAAACAGAATAAACACTCATAGACACAGAGAGCAGATGATGGTTCCTGGGGGCGGGGCGGCTGGGTGAAACAGGTGAAGGGACTGAGAAGTACAGATTAGTAGTTACAAAATAGTCACGGCATATATATTGCAGTGCAGTCAATAATACTGTAATAACTGTGGGTGGTGCCAGGGGAACACTAGAAATATCAGGGGAACTTTGCAAAGTATATCATTGTGTAACCACCAGGCTGTACACCTGAAACTAATACCAGTAATATTGAATGTACACTGTAATTGAAAAATAAAATTAAAAAAATATATGCTCATGCCTGACCAGGTGGTGGCGCAGTGGATAGAGCATTGGACTGGGATGCAGAGGACCCAGGTTTCAGACCCCGAGGTCGCCAGATTGAGTGCAGGCTCATCTGGTTTGAGCAAAAAAAAAGCCCACCATCTTGAACCCAAGGTTGCTGGCTCCAGCAAGGGGTTACTTGGTCTGCTGAAGGCCCATGTTCAAGGCACATATGAGAAAGCAATCAATGAAAAACTAAGGCGTTGCAATGCGCAATGAAAAACTAATGATTGATGCTTCTCATCTCTTTCTGTTCCTGTCTGTCTGTCCCTGTCTATCCCTCTCTCTCTCTGAAAAAAAAAAAAATATATATATATATATTATATATATATATGCTCACAATTTGGACAAATATCTTGGAAAAGGTAACATATTAGAACTAATGAAAGAAGGGAGAAAAAAATCTAAACTCCTATACCTCTTTTTTTTCCCCTATACCTGTTAAGGAAATGAAAGCAGTGACTAATAATCTACCCACAGAGAAAACATAAGGTCTAAATGTTTGATACATAAGTTTCACCAAACTATCAAAGAATTGATTCTCTCCATTTTATTTTATTTTATATTTTATTTTACTTTATTATTTTTGTGAGAGGAAGGGAGGCAGAGACAGACTCCCACACTTGCCCCAACCAGGATCCACCCAGCAAGCCCACTAGGGGGTAATGCTCTTCCCATCTGGGCCGTTGCTCTGTTGCAATGGGAGCCATTTTTTAGCACCTGAGGGGGAGGCCATGGAGCCATCCTCAGCATCCGGGGCCAACTCGCTCCAATTGAGCCATGGCTGCAGGAGGGGCGGAGAAGAGAGAGAGAGAGAGAAGTGAGAGGGGGAAGGGTAGAGAAGCAGATTGTCACTTCTCGTGTGTGCCCTAGCCAGGAATTGAACCCGGGACATCCACACGCCGGGCCGACACTCTACCACTGAGCCAACCAGCCAGGGCTGACTTTTTATTTACAGAGGTACCTTGAGATACGAATTTAATTCATTCTGTAACCGAGCTTGTAAGTCAGTCAACTCGTATATCAAACTGCCGATACTGGACCCATGCACCAACGCACCAACTAGCGGCAGCTTCCCGAATCATGACTCGTATCTCGGAATTTCGCTCAGATCTTGAACAAAAATACAGACCGAGTCGCAGCTCATATCTTAAAAAAATTTGTATGTTGGTCTGTTTGTATCTCAAAGTACCACTGTATTTTTTTTATTGATTTTATATAGAGAGAGAGGAAGTGAGAGAAATATTGATTTATTGTTCCACCTATTTATGCCTTCACTGGTTGATTCTTTTACGTGCCCTGACTGGAGAGCAAACCACACCGTGGTATAGCAGACGTCACTCCAACCAGCCGAGCTCCTCAGCCAGGGCTCTCCTCCTCACGTGCACTTTACTAGACACTAGAAATCATTCTGTGGGGCCCTCATCCCTAGTAACAAAACTAGACAATGATATTATCAAAAAGGATACTCAGAGGCCAATGTTTTTATGAATATAGATGCAAAAATCCTAACTAAAATATTAGTAAGTAAAATCTATAATAATGTATTTAAAAGATATGACATTTTGACTAGGTTGAATTGTACGGGATTTTTGTAATACTAAAAGAACTGATTAGTATAATTAATTATTTTAACAGATTAAGGAAAAGAACCATTTGATCAACTCAATAGATGCAGGAAAAATATTGAGAAAAATCCGTAGTTATTCATGTTTAAACTGTTAGAAAGCAGATAAGAATTTCTTCAACTTGATAAAGTGTAACTGAGAGCACACGTGGTCCTAAATAAACGAAGTTTGAAATCATGCTTTTTAAAACCAGACAGAAGACACTGCACACTTCTGTTCAGCGTTTTATCAGGAATTCTGTCCAATGTTAAGAGAAGAGTAGAAACAGAAAGATTAGAAAGGAGAAAGATAAAACTAATTATTTACAGGTAACACGACTATGCACAATAAAAAAACCTGCATGTTATTACAAATAATAAGAGAGCTTAGCGTGATGTAAATAGAGGAACAATATATAAAACTCCGTTGCATTTCTATACGCCAACCAGAAACAACTAGTAAATTTAATTAAGGTATTTACAATAGTATCAAAGACGACGTTCAACAAAAACCTGCAGCAGTGTGGAACATATGAGAAGCTTTCTAAAACATACCCCAATTCATGGAGCATTATACCACATTCACACAGAGTAGCGGTCAGCATGCATTTCCTGTGACGGGCCACAGGTGAAGTAGTCCAGGCTTTGTGGGCATAGGGTCTCACCACTACTGCTCACCTCTGCCATGGAGCACAGACACAGCAAGATGTAAAGAGATGGCTGTGTCTGTGCTCTAATAAAACTTTATTGACAAAAACAAATGGCAGGCTATCATTTGCCAATGCCCTGACATAGAGGAAGAATTAACATTGTGGAGATCCTCACTTCACCCTATAAAGTAGCACAGAGTCACTGTAATTCCAAGCAAAATGCCTACATTGTTCTTCATGGAAATGAAGAACAAGAACAAATAGCCGGGACCTTCTGGAGGAGGAGGAGAGAGAGAGGACTTGCCCTACAGGAAACCAGGGTTTGTTAAGCTGCTGAGGTAGATGAATGGTATGGAACTGGTGGAAGAATCAAGAGACTTGTCCCGGCATGAAATCGGAAGCCCAGAAATGGCACCGGCGTGCAGAGCGCTGCTCAGGGCCTGGGGTTGCATGTCAGCCAGTGGCTAAGGAGGGACCGTTGAGTCAGTGGAGCTGAAAAAGAGATTGCGTGGGAAAAGATGGCATTGCACCCCTGCCTCGTATGTAAAAAATCACCTCCGGGTAGACTGAGGACTTCACTGTCAGAAACAATAGTTGGACACTCACAATAACACATGAGGGTGTGTCTTCCTATGTTGCGGTTTTTGTCTCTGCGGGGCCTGTTCTGCGTCCTTCCTGGCCGCAGGTAAAGTAGACCAGGGCAGAGCTGTCTAAGGGAGGCGGAGACACTGAGTGTCCTGAAGAGGACCTCTTTGGAAGACTGTGTGGTGGTGTGTATGTGACATCGGCTAGAAGGAGCGGCTCCTTCCAGGTCCCCGGGGTTGGCAGTGTCCACAGGATACAGTGAGGGGAGCTCAGACGAGATCCCAGCAGCATGTCTAATACTGATTTGAAAGAAACAGGATTAAGATGTCCTTTCAAAGGTAAAAGTATCATAAACATACTGTTGTCCTAAGCGGTACTTTTCAGCTTTCATTATAGAATTCTGCTCAAGTTTTTGCTGGTATTGAGAGATGACGTGAGGTTTGCAGTTTTTAGGGCGATGCTGGTCTTCATCCTACACCCTCAGACGTGATGCGCACCTGTCGTTGTAAGGGTTTGTCCCTTAGCAGTCAGAGTGTGTGTTCATGTTTAGTGCCAGTAGGGTTTCCTGGGTGAACTTGCTCCCTGGAAGAAAGAGAAACCTCTTAGTGCCCCCCCTCTGTCCTAGGGTGCCTCTGGCCCGGCCTATAAATGCCCCTCCAGCCTCGGTGAAGTCTCCTCGGCCTCACTAAAGCCCCTTGATCTTGCTCGCCGGGCAGGATGCTCTTCTGTTCCGAGTTTCTGTGTCCTTATCTGCCCCGAGAACAAAGGATTTCCCCTCAACCTGCTGGTGAGGGGATAAACGCAGCGTGTGACCAGTGGTGGGACGCTGGCTGGTGGGCACGGCTGGGGCACCTGAGGGCCTGTGCCTGCCCTCAGAGTTAGACATGGCCACAGTGTGGGCGCCCGTGGGCCAGGCTGCGCCCCGGTGGGACCAGGATCCGGGAACACCAGGGTCTAGGAACATTGTCAGGTCACGTCAGTCAGGCTTTCCCGGGAGCTGGGCAGCACAGTGTGCAGCCTCCGCTCCCTGACAGGCTGTTCTGGGACAGCGGTGAGGAGAAAGCGGCCTTACCGCACCTCACTCCGCTCTTTCCGTCCGTCTGTCTGTCCGTAGTGACGGAAATGACCACAGGAATGTCGGGCCGGTTTTCCAGCCATCATGTGGAGTTGAACTCCTCTCTTGTAAGTGACCTCTTTGAAAAGTGTCGTGTCTGTCAGCATGATGTGACATGAGTGGCGTGTCCCTTGCTGTCCCCAAAGCATTAGCATTTTGATTGCCCCTCTTGCAAATTGCCATCTAAAAATGGGGGTGCTGGCTAAAGTCCCTGCCTGCAGCCACCGCCCCTGTGCTGAGCACAGAGCCAGCACCCCCAGCCGGGCGCTGCCCTGGGCATGCGGGGCTCTGCTTTTTACAGTCTCGACACAGCCCGACGCCTCCGAAAGTCAGGCGTCACTGGCCAGGAGAGGTGACCGCAGTGCCACAGCGGGTGCATTTCGCTCACAGAGCAGGCCTGTGTCACTACCACAGCAGTGCCCATTGGGACAGGTACCAGCTGCCCCTCCCTCGGAATCGCCCGGGACATGTCACAGACCACGGGCCCTCCCACTTTGCATCGGGAATGTCACAGCCATGCCCTTCTGAGTGGGGGGGGGGGGCTGTGAGCGGTGTTGTTCCACCTTCAGAAGCATCTTTAGAAGAGCGATACTGCAGAGATTTCTGTAAAACAGTGCTGTATTTTTATCTTAATTGGCAGTCATTTAGTCATTAAATGATACCTACTTCTGCATGGTTCTGGCCCCATAGTAAGCTTCTGCCGACAATGTAAGTCATCCTCACATAAGTGGCATTGATGATTGCGCTTAGAAATTTAGTTCTGTCTTAATAGAGGATTTCTGACCTGTATTATGGGATGGAGCAGCACGGAGTTGGTTTCGTCATCGGTTTGCACACCGAGATTCTGAGGGGCGAGAAGAGCTCAGGGAGGGCGCTCCTGTGACCTTGGGGAGCCTGACGTAGGCGCTCCTGCTCCACAGCCTCGCAAAGGGGGTGCGGCCCGGGAGCAGAGGAGAGGCGAGGTAGGCGTGGCCGCTGTGTGTGCCGTCGGACAGGACAGGCCAGCCCCGGGAAGTCGTCTGGGGTCCCCTCACGCTGGCCGGGCTGCAGAGTTGTTCCTCCAGTGTGCCTAGCTAGGTGCCAAGAAACCTCAGGGCACACCTTGGCTCAACAGGAAAACCGGTGGCCAGGGCCGGAGGCTCAGGGACGGCATGAGGGAGACGCTCGCTGTGCCTTTGTAAAGTCCACGCAACCCCCCAGAGAGCTGGGTGGAGCGCAAGGCAGCAGGGCAGGTGGGGAGAGCCCGAGCTGCCGTCTTCGGGGTGTCTGACTCAGCATGAAGACGGCCGTTCCCTGGACAACTCCAGCCTGAGTAAGCGTCCTTGAGATGTGGGTGCCGATCCGCGGTCCGCGTCCTCCCCGCCATGGCGAGGTCTTCCCAGACCATTCCTGTGACCGTCATATGGGGCCGCTGTTAACAGTGCAGCGTAAAACTTTTGTTAGAGGAGTTGAAACTCATGTACAAAATGCTATTGTTTTGTTTTGTTTTCACAATACAAGGCCGAAACTCTCCAGATAGCCTGGTGACACCCGGTAAAAGGGTCACTGGTTTGTGCTGGAGGTCCTTGTTTCGGGTCTGAGTGAAAGGGAAGACAGAGTGATGACACCAGCAGGGCCAGGAGGCCCTGGAGCCAGATCCTGTGACGTCCCTGCCAACCTCGTGCTCGCTGCCGTCCCTGTCATTTCCTCCACAGCTCCTCCTCCTCCTCCTCCTCCTCCTCAAACAGAAAGTCATTCAGTAAAACAAGCCAGCCTGTACAGACGCCATAGAAAGTGCATGGCCCTGTGCCCTTTTTTTTCGTGCTCAAGTAGGATTTTATACACTTGTCTCTCAAACAAGAGGATCGGATTAGATGGCCACAAAGAGTGCTTCTAGTTGCAAAATTCTGTGATCTGTTGGAGGTCAAACCTAATACGCTTTCAGTGTACGTGAGACTCAGGGATATCTATGCACCTTGAGGACTGCACGGCCAGAAAGAACCGAACCTTCAGGGCAGGCGGAGCACCTGGATGGTTGTGAACCTTCAGGGCAGGCGGAGCACCTGGATGGTTGTGAACCTTCAGGGCAGGCGGAGCACCTGGATGGTTGTGAACCTTCAGGGCAGGAGGAGCACCTGGATGGTTGTGAACCTTCAGGGCAGGCGGAGCACTTGGATGGTTGTGAACCTTCAGGGCAGGAGGAGCACCTGGATGGTTGTGAACCTTCAGGGCAGGCGGAGCCCCTGGATGGTTGTGAACCTTCAGGGCAGGAGGAGCACCTGGATAGTTGTGAACCTTCAGGGCAGGAGGAGCACCTGGATGGTTGTGAACCTTCAGGGCAGGCGGAGCACCTGGATGGTTGTGAACCTTCAGGGCAGGAGGAGCACCTGGATAGTTGTGAACCTTCAGGGCAGGAGGAGCACCTGGATAGTTGTGAACCTTCAGGGCAGGAGGAGCACCTGGATAGTTGTGAGCCGAACCTTCAGGGCAGGTGGAGCACCTGGATGGTTGTGAACCTTCAGGGCAGGCGGAGCACCTGGATGGTTGTGAACCTTCAGGGCAGGTGGAGCACCTGGATGGTTGTGAACCTTCAGGGCAGGTGGAGAACCTGGATGGTTGTGAACCTTCAGGGCAGGCGGAGCACCTGGATGGTTGTGAACCTTCAGGGCAGGTGGAGAACCTGGATGGTTGTGAACCTTCAGGGCAGGTGGAGAACCTGGATGGTTGTGAACCTTCAGGGCAGGCGGAGCACCTGGATGGTTGTGAACCTTCAGGGCAGGCGGAGCACCTGGATGGTTGTGAGCCGAACCTTCAGGGCAGGTGGAGCACCTGGATGGTTGTGAACCTTCAGGGCAGGAGGAGCACCTGGATAGTTGTGAGCCGAACCTTCAGGGCAGGTGGAGCACCTGGATGGTTGTGAACCTTCAGGGCAGGCGGAGCACCTGGATGGTTGTGAACCTTCAGGGCAGGAGGAGCACCTGGATAGTTGTGAGCCGAACCTTCAGGGCAGGTGGAGCACCTGGATGGTTGTGAACCTTCAGGGCAGGCGGAGCACCTGGATGGTTGTGAACCTTCAGGGCAGGCAGAGCACCTGGATGGTTGTGAACCTTCAGGGCAGGTGGAGAACCTGGATGGTTGTGAACCTTCAGGGCAGGCGGAGCACCTGGATGGTTGTGAGCCGGACCTTCAGGGCAGGCGGAGCACCTGGATGGTTGTGAACCTTCAGGGCAGGCGGAGCACCTGGATGGTTGTGAGCCGAACCCTCAGGGCAGGCGGAGCACCTGGATGGTTGTGAACCTTCAGGGCAGGCGGAGCACCTGGATGGTTGTGAACCTTCAGGGCAGGTGGAGCCCCTGGATGGTTGTGAACCTTCAGGGCAGGTGGAGCACCTGGATGGTTGTGAACCTTCAGGGCAGGTGGAGCACCTGGATGGTTGTGAACCTTCAGGGCAGGTGGAGCACCTGGATGGTTGTGAGCCTTCAGGGCAGGCGGAGCACCTGGATGGTTGTGAACCTTCAGGGCAGGCGGAGCACCTGGATGGTTGTGAACCTTCAGGGCAGGTGGAGCACCTGGATGGTTGTGAGCCGAACCCTCAGGGCAGGCGGAGCACCTGGATAGTTGTGAACCTTCAGGGCAGGCGGAGCACCTGGATGGTTGTGAACCTTCAGGGCAGGCGGAGCACCTGGATGGTTGTGAACCTTCAGGGCAGGCGGAGCACCTGGATGGTTGTGAACCTTCAGGGCAGGCGGAGCACCTGGATGGTTGTGAACCTTCAGGGCAGGCGGAGCCCCTGGATGGTTGTGAACCTTCAGGGCAGGCGGAGCACCTGGATGGTTGTGAACCTTCAGGGCAGGTGGAGCACCTGGATGGTTGTGAACCTTCAGGGCAGGCGGAGCACCTGGATAGTTGTGAACCTTCAGGGCAGGCGGAGCACCTGGATGGTTGTGAACCTTCAGGGCAGGAGGAGCACCTGGATGGTTGTGAACCTTCAGGGCAGGTGGAGCACCTGGATGGTTGTGAACCTTCAGGGCAGGCGGAGCACCTGGATGGTTGTGAACCTTCAGGGCAGGTGGAGCACCTGGATAGTTGTGAACCTTCAGGGCAGGCGGAGCACCTGGATAGTTGTGAACCTTCAGGGCAGGTGGAGCACCTGGATAGTTGTGAGCCGAACCCTCAGGGCAGGTGGAGCACCTGGATAGTTGTGAGCCGAACCTTCAGGGCAGGCGGAGCACCTGGATAGTTGTGAACCTTCAGGGCAGGCGGAGCACCTGGATAGTTGTGAGCCGGACCTTCAGGGCAGGCGGAGCACCTGGATAGTTGTGCACCTTCAGGGCAGGTGGAGAACCTGGATAGTTGTGAACCTTCAGGGCAGGTGGAGCACCTGGATAGTTGTGAGCCGGACCTTCAGGGCAGGTGGAGCACCTGGATAGTTGTGAACCTTCAGGGCAGGAGGAGCACCTGGATAGTTGTGAGCCGGACCTTCAGGGCAGGTGGAGAACCTGGATAGTTGTGAACCTTCAGGGCAGGTGGAGCAAAATGAGGTGCGTTTGTAGCATTTTAAAAACAATAGAGGCCTGGCAAGTTGGCTCGGTGGTAGAGCGTCAACCCGGCATGTGAATGTCCTGGGTTCAATTCCCGGTCAGAGCACACAGGAGAAGCACCCGTCTGCTTTACTAACCTCCCCCCCCCCATCCCGCTCCCCTCTCTCTCTCTCTCTTTCTCTCTCTTCTTCCCCTCCCACAGCCATGGCTCAATTGGTTCAAGCACAGGCACTGAGGATGGCTCTGTGGAACCTCTACTTCAGGCACTTAAAGTAGCTCAATTGCAAGCAACAGCCCCAGATGGGCAGAGCATTGGCCCCAGATGGGGCTTGCCAGGTGGATCCCAGTTGGGGTGCATGCAGGAGTCTGTCTCTCTATCTTCCCTCTTCTCACTTGGAAAAGAAGAAAACAAATTCTTTAAACAATCAATTCCCCTGAGTTCAGATACTTTTATTTTTACAAACTCTGTATCTATGGATAGATAGACCTTTCTTTGTCACCGGATGTTGGTAATAGGCAGCTCTGTGAAAATACCAGCTGTTTCACTGTGTACCTTTCATCATGGCCACGGAAGTTGCTCATAACCGTTGACTTATCCCGTCTGCTTCTCTCATTTCCACCTCCCCCTCTCTGTGGACATGTGGACATGGCAGCACGCACTCCCACACTGACCTTCTATTGCTTCGTATTGTTGGGGGTTTTGTGAGGTCTCCAGCAGGGTGCTCATAAAATGCCTGACGATGAGCAGAGAGCCTGCCAATTGCCACAGAAAGTGTGGCTCCCAGAAAGGCAGTTAATTGAAGCCAGCAGCACATCCTGGATTTGCCTCCCCTGTCAGGGAAGCTGTCAGGTCTCTGGGTCACACTCTATAACCCTTCTCCTTGGAGGTTGAAAGTCTGTTTTGTAGCTCAGCGTAAAAACGGAGCCCGAGTTGAGTGTCGTTGTGTATTGTGCAAGCCCCCGAGGGAGCAGCAGGCGACTGGAAGGCTGTAAATTAAAGCTGAGCTGTGCTCCTTATTTCTCTAGGCTTCTTAACTTGACGGAGAGTAAATCACGGGACCTTTCGCAGGTTGGGCTCGCGGGGCGTAAACTGAAGGTTAATCACGTTCTCTGGAACCTGGGGCATCAGAAGGGGCTTCCGAGCCTTGTGAGCCAGGCTTGTCGTGTGACCAGGGACGGTGGGCCAGGGGGGACTGGTGTCTTTACAAAGGAACCTTGTGTTGCCTACAAATCTGAAACTTCTTTTTCTTTCTTGGAGTGTTTCCCTGTCGAAACACCAAAGTCCTGTGAGGCTACACATATTTTGAAAGCTTAAAATAATACAGACGTTACCCTTTTTAAAAATCAGAATCTGCTAAGAAAAGTAGGCATCAAAGATAACAAATATACCTCCTTCAACAAAATAAATCTTAATGATTGCAATGGAGTGTTCCTCACCGAAATGCGACTGCTTGCAAAGTTGGCTGCTGTTGATTATTAACAGCTGACCACGACTTTATCATGTGTTTTGCCACCCAGGATTTTGGAGATGGACATAGACATGGGTACAGATATGAATAGGAACCCAGGGACCCGTGTAGTATATTCGTATTGAGCCTGAAACAAAAGCGCTTCGTGTGTTCCGTGGTCAGACTTGTATTGCAGCACAGAAAGCCAAGTTTCAAGGCCATCTCACAGTCACCATAAAAATGCTGGTAATTGAAAATGTCAGCAACCATTAGGCCGCTTGGGGGGACTGTCTTTACAGTGCTTCCCCAGGAACAAAACAGAACCCCACCACCCCACCCCTATGGAAGGAGACAGGAGCAGGGTCTCCGGGCCGGCTGTACTTCTGGTCCGACGAGGTGCACGTCCACGGGGGCCTGGGCCTGTCTCTCTGCCCTGAGTGTGCCCAGCACGTGCGTACCTTCCTCCCGGCTTTCACTGGTCCGTCCACTGTTCACGGCAACGATCAGACGGCCAGTTTACGATTGGTTTGGTCATAAATGACCAAGAATCGAAATGGTTTCACAAAGGAAATAAAATAACCGCATGTGTCCCCTTTGAATTTGAATTACATAAATTCAGAAGGCCCAAGTGACAGCTGAACTAGCTCGTCAGTTACAAAATATTCAAGAGGGAATTGTTGCTGGTCACATATAGACCACTTTTCTAAGGAACATCTGTCAGAAACAGGGAGAGGAAGGGGGGCAGTAATGATCCTTTGTGGTGAAAAAATCAGAGGTCTCCGCAGGAGGTTATCTGAGCAAAGTAGGCGCGGACACCCCACTGTAGGGGACCCAGCTCTCTGCCAAGTGGGGACTTCAGGCTGTACCGTGTGTGCTCAGTGAAGGGAAGTGGTGTCATCTAAAAGCAGTCACGATCCCCATCTGACTGAAATAAAAATCTAATTTAATTGGCTTTACGTTCTGGGAGACAGTGAGATCTTATCAATATGTGAGTTGGCTTTGGCATTTGTTTGGAAAGCTGCTTTAGAAAAAGGAATTCTTTTTTATTTGTATTTTTTTAATTAAATGTAATGAAGTGACACTGATCAATAAGAGCGTGTAGGTTTCAGGTGAACATCTTCATAGCATTGTTGATCGCGCTGTGTGCCCATCACCCAAAGTCAGATCATTCTGTGTCACGGTATATTTGTCCCTCTTTACTCCCCTCCCCCGGTGACCACTTCACTTTGTCTATGCCCATAAGTTTCAGTTTTATATCCCACCTATGTGTGACATCATATAGTTCTTAGCTTTTTCTGATTTACTTATTTCACTTAGTATAATGTTCTCAAGGAATTAATTCTAAGCAAAATGTTTGGTGCTGATACTGGGTAAGTTCCCTTTCCCTTTTCCCTCGTGATCCTAACCAGGGAGGTCGGGCAAACTCAGCGTCCCCTGCCCCGTGCTGGGCAGCTGCCGTGTGTGTGCTGGAACTCCCGTCCAGCCACTCTTCCTCTGAGTAACAGTAACCAGCGTCGTCTGTATCCCTGCCGAGATGCTCTGTGACTTAGTTTATCAAAGTCTGCATCTCGGGCTCTGTTTGCTATGTTTACTCTTATTCACAGATCTGTCTCAGCTCCTAAGACATATAGTTTAAAAAGAAAACAGTAACGGCTGCACACTGAAATGGTGAATTTGATGATGTGTTGGGTACTGCTCCAAGTACTTCGCGTATTAACTTACTTACACTTTACAACAACCCTCTGAAGTACTTATTCCCAGTTTACCGATGAGGAAACTGTGGCGTAGGGATGGCAAACATCTTACCCAAACTTACCGAGCTAGTCGATGCCAGAGACAGAGTTGAACCCAGGCAGGAAGGCCCCAGAGTCTGTGCTCCTCACTAACTTAAACAGCATATCTTTAGAAGACAGTCAACAAATGTGTATTGATTGGATGAATGGGGAACTATTAATATAGTGTTTATTATTCCGCCTTTATTTTTAAATGCTTCCATGCAATATACCCGAATCTATAGGTAATACCTCAGATAATGAATTGTGATAAAGCCACGCGGTAGAATATTACACAGCAGTGAGTAGAAGGGGTTTACAAGCTCTGCGCAGTAGTGTGTGTCCTTCTCATAAAGCATACTGCCGAGCAGAAGTCAGACCCAGGAGCGCACCTGCTGTCCTATTGCATTTCTATAAACAAATAGGCTGAAGCGGCCTGTGCTGTTGGGGGTCAGGGCTGGGGACCCCCCAGGCTGGTTGCTGGAAGGCAGCTCAGGGGGCTCTGGGGACTGGGGTGTTCTGTTTCCTCCTCTGGTGCTGGTTGCATGGGCGCACTCAACGCGGAAGAGTTCTCTGAGCTATACGTTTGCGTGCACTCCTTTGGTATGTAAACTCTACTTCAGTAAACAGCTTTTAATTGCTAAGACAGATAGCAAAAAAGGGGTTGAAAAGATGAATAAGGGTCAAACATGTATTTCCCAAAACCTGAGCAGTAAACAGATACTTTGTGGACACGGTGTTGTAAGTAGTTTCTCGTTTCCTTTTCGAGGGGTCTCGGGTTTTCCAGCTGTGATAAACTGCTTCCGCGCTGTCTGTGGAATGGGTACTTCCAGTGCGGCACACGGACTGGCCCGACCCAGCGGCGCCCTCAGCCTGAGCTCGGCCCTGGGCGGTGAGAGGACAGCGCAGCGCAGGGGCAAGGCTGAGGACGCCCTCCGGGCTTTCATTTGCAATCGTAAGGCCTTAGAGCATGTCTCTGGGAATTTCTCATTTCTGTTTCTTGGGGGCTTTGTGTTTGATTCCCTTTGCCAGGCCGAACAGTCCAAAGAAGAGCAGAAGCAGGATCTGAATGCGGAGAAACTGATGAGGCAAGTCTCCAAGGACGTGTTTCGGCTGCGGGAGCAGAGCCGGAAGGTGCCGCGGCAGGTGCAGTCCTTCAGGTACCCGCCCCGCTCTCCGCCCCCCATCCCCCGTCTCCGCCCCTCACCTCCCGGCACGCTGGACGGTAACATCCAGTGCGAGACCCCAAACCGCCCCCAGTCTGGGCGGTAAGTTTCCATTTGCTCCTTCTTGAGGGTCCAGACTCCACGGGCAGCAGCCTGGCTCCGGGGAAGCCCAGCGGGTCCCGCTCTCAGAACCAGTCAGCACCTCTCATGGACACATCCCGAGGCAGGATACAAAAAGGTTCAGCAAAGGCATTTATCGGGATTTTGGTGTTCGCTCCCCTGACAGCCACGCGCTGTCCCTGGCTGCTGTGCTGGGTCATCGCCTGGGCGGGGCGGGGTCCTGAGCGGCAGGGCTCAGACCCCCGGAGGACTGGAAACGCGTCTTTCTGGCGCTCGGGGTGGCTGGTCTGAGCAGGGGCCCGAGGCAGCAGGGCCAGTGCGGACAGGCCCGGAGCCTTGGAGGTCAGGCCCAGCTCCGTGTCTGGTGCGCTGGCGGCCGAGCCCGTGGGGCAGGCTGGGCACCAGCCACACAAGGCCCGGCATGCCGCACACTGGGGTTTAGATGGTGAGGGACCCAGCAGGGTGTCTGAGCACAGCAGCAAGCAGAGGGGACAGAGTTTATGTGTGGCCGCATCCGGGGCGTTGCCGAGGTGGGCCAGGGCAGGGACTGGACAAGGGAGGCCCCTGGGCGAAGGCGGCGCAGAGGCAGGTGAGTGCACGGAGGTCGAGTGCTGGGCGGAGCAGCCCTGTCTGTCGTGAGGGCAGGAGCTCTACCCTGGACCCGGAGGCTGGCATTGCGGGTTGCACAGCCCAGTCACTGGCCAGTGGACAAGTATCCAAAGTCAGGATGAAGGGTCAAATGGGAACTAAACATGGGAGGGGGTCTTTATCCTACATTCAGTGGTTCTGCCAGTGCAGATGGGTCAGACATCTCAGAAAAGAGGAAAGGACAGCCAGGACAGGAGACCTGGGGGGCACCGGCCACTGAGGCCCATGTGCCTCTGGAATGGCTTTCTGAGGCTCCCGGAAGCCACAACCACGTCAGGAGGAAGGGTCGAGAGAGGAGAGAACCAGCCAGGCGGTCCTGGGGCTGGGGAGGGGAGGCTGGTGACCCCGACAAATGCATCAATGAGGAAAAGGATTGAAAATGCCCCTCCCTCCAAACTGAGCGAGCATGGGGCCACTGGTGACTGACCGTGGAGTGAGAGGAGGCCACAGGAAAGGTTCGTTGTGGTTCGGGGTTTGGACGTGTTTGTGTCTACACTCAGAGGTCTGTGGAATGCTGTCAGGCTGGAGGGGAGGCGGGCACAGATGTCGAGATGCCCAGCAGGGCTGGCACAGTGGGGAGCAGTGGGTGGAGTGCCGGCGAGGCCACAGGAAGGAGCTGGAGGTCAGTGCCCCCTACAGCGAGCCCAGTGCCCACTGGAGCCCGGCACAGAGGGAGAGGCAGCTGGGACGTCCTGGACTCCAGACTCTTTAGAAAAGATGGCAGTTTGCAGTACAGAGGAGGGTTTCTCCTGCTGCTGTGCGGCTGTGGAGTCACCTGTCACTTTTAGAGAAAGCAGCTCCCTGGGTTTATAGCGCCAGGTGTGCAAGGAATCATTTCAGGCCTCTGGTGTGGAGGTCACTTTGAGGTAAGCAGTGTTGTCCAAGTGTGGACATGACACGATCCCCAGCTGCTGCTAAAACCACAAATAGGCCCTGGCCGGTTGGCTCAGTGGTAGAGCATGGGCCCGGAGTGTGGAAGCCCCAGGTTCAATTCCGGGCCAGGGCACACAGAAGCACCCATCTGCTTCTCCACCCCTCCCCCTCTCCTTCCTCTCTGTCTTTCTCTCTTCCCCTCCCACAGCCAGGGCTCCAGTGTAGCAAAGTTGGCCCAGGTGCTGAGGATGGCTCCATGGCCTCTGCCTCAGGTGCTAGAATGGCTCTGGTTGCAATGGAGCAACACCCCAAATGGTCTGAGCATCGCCTCTTAGTGGGCTTGCCAGGTGGATCCAGGTCCAGTGCATGTGAGAGTCTGTCTCTGCCTCCCACTTCTCACTTCAGAAAAATAAAAAATAAAAAATTTTTAAAGAGAAAAAGAAATAAAACCCCAAATAAAGATTCATAAACACTGCTCTGTTCTTTAACATGCAAACCCATTTAGATCACCATGCAGGGGATAAGAATGAGGGAGAGGGACGAGATAAGACAGGGTGCCTGATCACTGCCGCAGGCGTGGGCATGGAGAGGGTGGGGAGGGTGGGCCCGTGGGCCCGGGGACTCTGCCCGATGTGCTGGCCCCTCGCCCCACTGCTTGTTTCCCTTGGAACCAGGAGTCCCGTGTTCTCTGGTCTCCTGTTCGTCAAGGGAAGTAAGAAATCAGGGATTTTATGTGCACTGTCTCAAATGTGGACACTGGCAACTGATTCGAGCGTGGAAAACACACTGCGAGCCAAAGAAACCCGTCTGCAGGAAGTGCTCCTGCGTGGGTCCCCGGTGCTCAGCGCTGGCAGTGTGGCCCACAGTGACCTCACAAGCACATGCACTTGCCTTTTTTAGTTCTGATTCGTTTCTCTTATGGAATTGGACAAATCAGAAGAACACTATCCCACAAATAACTCGTGCCAGTTTCCATCCTTTCTGCACTCCCCATTTTCCTCTGCCCCTTTTCCTCTCGGTCTTTTCCCCTGGCTCCTGCTTCCAGCGCCACGCCCTCCCCATCGGGGGACCGCGCTCTGGGGTCGGTGCCTTCTCCTTGGCCACCAGCGTGTCTGCGTACAGACACACACGCTTAGTGAATGTGTCGGTGGGAGAGCACTGTATCCGAGGTGATGATTTTGTAGCAAAAACAGACCCTTGGCTCCTGTCTCTGGTCATGATACAGTCCTAAAGCCTTGTCATTTAACCCCCTCCCAGCCTCAGAAAAGCATTCTGCCACTTTCTTTGTCAGCTTCTTCCTTTCAAGTCATTTCTACTGTCCCTGCTTCGGGATGCAGGACAGATGTACCTTCAGGACAGTCTGGTTCCCTCTTCTCCCTTCATTTGAGTCACAGTGTTGTGCCTTCGGCTGCGTAATCCTGATGTTCGAGAGTTTTCCCAGTACTGTGTAATTGTCCGTGAGTTTCCTGGGAGGTGTCCTAGTGTCTCGGCCCTCCTGAACCCTCCCCTGCCCGGTGTAGAGACACTGTTCCCCGGGCAGACCCCCAGTGGTTTACAAACTGTCTCACATTGGAAACCCTGGCAAGGAAGGCACCGCAGGCCAGCACTGCCGCCTCCTGTGCACCCCGCGTCTCTAAGGGGCAGGGGCCCTCCTGGTTTTAGTGGGGTCCCCCTTGGGAAAAGAGTGCCCCTCCTGGCTCTCGGAGACGCCGCTGCGCTCTGGGGACTGTTCCTAACGGTCACCGAGCCTTCTCCCTGTCGAATTAACGTGGGCTTATTCCTCACCCGGACTCCAGGGAGAAGATTGCCTACTTCACCAGGGCGAAGATCAGCATCCCGTCCCTGCCGGCTGACGACGTGTGACGCCCTCTCTGAAGAAATGAGTTTCTCACTTGGTCGTTTCTTCGGAAGGGCAGAAGACCGGACATCGGTTTTGTGGGTTTGTTGCGGGGGTGGGATGTACTATAACTGTCAACTCTTAAAGAGCTTTTATTTCACATCAGAATTTCACCATGTTAATTTGTAAAGTACCTTGAATGTAATTCTTATGTTAAAAAAAAACAACAACCAGAAACAACATAATCAGATAACCAAAATGGGATGATCTGGTACACAGATGTTGTACAGTATGCTGTATTGCCAGTGGGCTTTATGAAGAAGTGGAATCAAGGCAGAACCCAGGACACGTCCTGTTGGACCGACTGCTGAGGGAGAATTCACAGAAGGGGGCTCCGCCCTTCCTCCGTGTCCCCCTGGGCAGGCGTTGGGGCGCCGCGGGGTGCACCTGCATGAGCAAGTGAATCTGCCGGTGGGCGTTAAGCACCAGCGCGGCCTCGGCACAGAGTCCCACGTCCTCCTGAAACGGGTGCTGTGGTCATTTCCGCCACCTATGTGGGAACACCATGTTCCTTAAAAGTTTTTGTTCCTTTTCTGTCCTTTTGTTTGTCTAAAGAAAACAAAAACAAAAAAATGCTGAGTTTATGAACCTAAGACCGCACATAGGAGCGTGCTCCTGGCTGCCAGGAGACCATGTGACACGGAGGGGTGGGAGCAGACGGGAGAGGCCACCAGCCCATGGCAGCCACAGTGCGTTCACGCAGCTCCACCCGGGGAGGGCGAGCGCGGCAGCCACAGTGCGTTCACGCAGCTCCACCCGGGAGGGCGAGCGCGGCAGCCACAGTGCGTTCACGCAGCTCCACCCGGGAGGGCGAGCGCGGCAGCCACAGTGCGTTCACGCAGCTCCACCCGGGGAGGGCGAGCGCGGCAGCCACAGTGCGTTCACGCAGCTCCACCCGGGAGGGCGAGCGCGGCAGCCACAGTGCGTTCACGCAGCTCCACCCGGGAGGGCGAGCGCGGCAGCCACAGTGCGTTCACGCAGCTCCACCGGGGGGAGGGCGAGCGCGGCAGCCACAGTGCGTTCACGCAGCTCCACCCGGGAGGGTGAGCGCGGCAGCCACAGTGCGTTCACGCAGCTCCACCCGGGAGGGCGAGCGTGGCAGCCACAGTGCGTTCACGCAGCTCCACCCGGGAGGGCGAGCGTGGCAGCCACAGTGCGTTCACGCAGCTCCACCCGGGAGGGCGAGCGCGCAAGCGCCAGGGCGGGGCTTGCACAGAACGTGCTGTCTTAGGTCTGATGGCGAGAGAGGAGTGTGGCGGCTGGTGTTGTAAGGACCGAAATTCTGGCGACCGGAGGGGAAACGCATCCGCACTCGATCTGGTGAAAGCAGGAACAGACAGGAAAGGCTATCTTGACTGAATCAAAGTTGCCAAAAAAAAAAAAATTTAAATCTTTTATTAAACAGAGTTGTAACATTTACTGGCAATTCCTTGTGGCTCTCATTTACGGGACCCTACCTCCACTTGTGTAAAGAGTTGGGAGGCAGAGAGACGAGTGTGCCGGGGAAGGGGACGAATTTGAAGTATAGGCTAAGTCATTTGTTGGAAAGAAAAAAGGCGATTTCAGATGAACGGGTTTCAAGGTGTGAGCTGACTATAGGGTCTTCCAGTGAAGAATTTCAGCTTACCCAACCCAAGCACCTCTGAAAAGACACAGCCACCATAAAGGGCTTTAAAATAAAATAGTTTTATGCCATTTAAATCATACTACTCAGTCTGTAATACTGGAAGAGGCAAATTTTGGTTGACTATCTTTTGTGGCAAACTAAGTCAATTTTTGTTTTAGAAAGGCCAAAAAATCAGCTGAACGGAATGGGCCCCTTTAAAAAAACACATAAGTTCTGTTTCTAAGCTACAATCCTCATTAGCAAGAATTTTTTTGAATCTCCTCAGCGTAATTGCATGTATTTTAGAAAGTTCATTTCATCAGAATCAAAACTCAAATGAAGCAATTTCTGAGCCTAGAACTTTAATTATTTTTTTCCTAAGTGTCCCACCACGTACACACAAATGTCTTTGAAGCTATAACTGGATGTGACACTACTTTGAGCAGAGCGCGGCTCTGTGAGTGGACAGGCCACAGTCCTCCCAGGCTGTCCAGTTCATTCTGTTTGATGACTGAGGACAACTAGAAAAAGAATACCATTCATCCTTGTCAATGTCAAATGTGAAAGACAGAAGTTTATTTAATGTAGCGTTAAATGAAGGTCAGCTGTTTTCAGCTTCTTAGTTTGACCATGAAAATGTTTATAGAGTTATGTGTAGTTGTGCCGTACGATTTTATTTTCTCCACTTATTTATTTACGGTCTTATTTATGTTCTGTTTAATATATAGTTCGGTTCTGGCCATTTTAAATGTTTGACATAAAAGAAGCTATATTGGAATATTTACAGCTTTATGGATCGTCATCAGACTAGTTAACTTTTTGTGACACAGAAAGTCTCAGACAAGTATAAAAGAGTGAAATCTGTCTCAGGCTGGCAGTTAACAGTTGTGACCAAGATGCTTTCAGTTTTATTTTACAAAAATTGCTCATTTCTAACATGAGAAATAAACTTATTTTAATATAATCTTTTTCCACATTTTAAAAATCAGCAATAGTGTGTCTTTATAGGCAGCTTTTAATGATTCTGTCATATTTGTACTAACCCAGTTGATTCACAGTGACAAAACATTTTAATAACTTGATCACAAAACCATATGGACAATATGAATTTTAATATTATAAATACTATTTTTTAAAAGTAGAACTTATTCTGCACAGGGTAAAAAGAATGTAATATTTAGTTCTCAAGTTTGAATTATCAGTATGTTATTACAGTTTTGTATATCAGAATCTAAGTATTACAGGTACAAAAAGAATATTGCTAGCCAAATGAACAAAGTTTAGCTGAATCTCTGTAGCATGCAAATCAAATAAATTTAAAATCTTTTTTTTTTGCTATTACTTTATCTATATTGTATTAAATATCAAAAGCTCAGGACTGAACTAAATATTTAATCAGGTTAAATTCTGAATACGTTTCTGTTTTAATTTGTCTTGTTTGTAAAAGTGTGCAAATACATCACATAGATTAACTGGTTTCTGCACTTTTCATGTGTTTGTGGGTGGAAAAAAATTCGGTGTTTCGGGTTTTTTTCAACAAAGATACATATTGCCTAAGACTTTATCCGTGTTGTTTGTTGTTCAGGTAATTTCCCTCATTGGCTCCAACACAAGAGTTTACTTGAACCGTGTACCGAGCAAATATAAAGTCTTTCATTAAGAATTTCTGAAGCCAGCAGTTTGTTATAAATACTTCTTGGTTGGACGATGTGATTGCTGATTTAAAAAAGGGGGGGGCGGGGCAGACTATTTTCATTGTGCAAGTAAAACCCGGGCTGTAGAGTATGGCTCTGGGGGTGCCGCCCACTCTGGCAGTGTCTCCACGCCCCGGGTCGGCAGCCCAGAAGGCTCTGTGCCCACACACCCGAGTCCTGGCCCACAGCACCAGGGGCAGCCGTGGGCGTGGGTGGGACATTGACCATCCACCGCAGAGCACAGGACATGAATGCAGCAAAAGTGCGTTTGTGGGTACAATTCAGGGGAACCTGCCAGTATACAAGCCTGCCCTCCTGTGCCCCTGACCTAGCACAGAGGCACGACTGACTGTCACCAGGTGCCCTAGACACCCCAGGATGCTGGTTAAAGAGATGATGTGCCCACATCTCTCACCTCTCAAGCTTTCAAAGAGCCAACAGGTTTGTTTGTTTTTTTAATATAATCAGAAGTCATACATTTTAAATAAATATGCAGTGTGACTGTAGTTTCGGTGTGCTAGGCGATCTTAAACCCTCAGAAGATGTGATTAGCAGTCACATTTCCGATTGTCAGAATGATTCATCTCTATGAATAACACCTTCAAAGATACATACGTACAGATAGAATGTTTTATTTACCAGCTCGGTGCAATCAGTGAATTGATTTTAAAATGGAAGAAACTCATCCACAGTAATGAATATGATTTACTATTAAGTCTCAATTGGTTTTGGTCTCAGAGTAGAAGGTAAGAGTGGTTTTTCATCGTAAAAGGAAATTATAGTTTAAAAAACTAACAGCCACAGGGAAAATGCATGTTAGAAAGTCACAATCATAGTGGCCAGGCGACCAGAGCAGGAAATCCTACCCAGTCCGGGGCTGAACAAGCGTCACCTGGGGAGAGGACACCACCGCGCTTTGTGGCTCAGATGTTCAGGGGGCTGGTTTTTCTCTCCAGGCGTTGACGGAGATACTGGGTCTCTGCCACTGCGTAGTGGCCCGAAGCCAGAGGAGCCGGGGCGGAACAGGCTGCCCAGTTCAGCAGACACCCTCCCAGCAGGAGAAAGAACCCAGCGAACCAGCCGATGAAGAGGGCATCCCCAAACTCCCACCTGGGCACAATCTCGGGGACGGTCTCATCCCAGAACTCCCGGACGGTCATGTGGGCGACCCAGGAGACCGGCACCAGGGCTGCGATGCCCGCTGTCCAGAGCAGAATTCCTCCCAGGATTAGCAGTCGCTTCTTGAGCTCTTGCTGGCCCTGTCCAATTCTCAGGCAGTCCAGCCCAGACCCAGAGACCAGCAGGCCCAGAAACCCCAGCCCATTGGACAGGAACATCAAAATCCTGGCGACCCTGAGTTCGACGGGCAGAGCCAGGAAAGAATCAAAGTCCTTGCATTGCATCCCACCTTCCTCCTGGATGACGCAGGTCTGCCAGAGTCCCATGGTCCAGTTTTCCATCACATTTAAGTCCAGGTTGAGGTTTTTCCAATGAGGCAGGTAGTTTGTAACACAGGATAAAACCCATCCCAGCAAAGATAACGAGACTCCAGCTAATTGTGCCACAGTTCTAAATACTGAAGCCATTACCAAGTCCCGTGAGCTCTAGCCAAACTCACTCCTGCCTTTCGGTGGCTGTGAAAAGTGTGACACGCTGGTGTTATCACTTGCAGAGCTCAGAAACTTTTTTTTATTGTGTATATAAGAGGATTCTTGCCAGAGTTGCTATTGTTTGATTCCATGTTGAATAGTGTTCAGAAAAGGAAAGGGAACTACTTCTGCAAACCAGTAACGCCAAGGAGTGGCCAAGATCAATTTTCTAGTAAGCAGTTTGTCCCTGTAATAACATTAAATAGCAATAATCCTCCTTTCATTGTTAGCGGCTAAATGGCTTTCACATTGTTCCCAGCCTTTCTAAAAAAGTCAAAGAACTAAAGTCTAAATGCAAAATGTTTAATTGAGACTTTGGGTTCAACGCCTACAGCTTTATGCCTTGCACATTGTACCTGTCGGGTTTCCACCTGTGACAACTTCCCATTGAAGTACATATATTGTGGTAACACCAAGTATTAATCATTTTTTAAAAATAGTTTCAAGAAAAATATTTGTTAACCAAATAGATTGATCTTAATCAGAAACTTCTCTAGATCTTAAGTCATGCCTACTTTTTAAAAATTCCTTCGGATATATATATATATATATATATATATATATATATATATATATATATATATATATATACACACACACATATACACATACACACACCACATAACATGTGAAACAATATTAAACAAAATATCAAGTGTGTTTACCAACATTCCTTTCCGTCAAATTTATACACAGGTGCATAAACACATTTTTTCTTTGCTCACATATGCTTTCTATGCTGCAGAAAAGTTAAGAATTAGGACTTTGTAGATTAGAAGAAACATCTCTTTTGCTGCAACACTAAAGTATATATAGATAGATAGATAGATAGATAGATAGATAGATACAGAGATACATACAAGCTTGTAATTTTTAATTGCTTATCTTTTTAAATATGATGCTTTGAGGGAAGAGACAAGAGGATATTGGCCAGCATTTTGAATCTGAGAGTATTCTGGTGTACGGAAACATTTTAGTCTCATAAAAGCCTGTCACTCACATGGGGTGCCTTGTAATTTCCTAAACACAAACCACCTCTGATCAAAGAAGACCAAAGTCATTGTTGTGGGAATTACACTTCGGGATAAGCTTCCCCTGCGGCTTTGCCAATGCAGAACCCATGAAAGGTTTCAGTTTGTTAGTTTTTCTCTTTAGGAAACATACTAATTATTATTTCCAGCTACCAACAAAAAGAAAGTTTCTAATATAAGATAAACCCATTAAAGCTTAATGCTGACTATATGGGACCACCACCACCACCATATTTTGATTTAAATAATCAGATCAATGAACTTTTCTTTCTTTTTTGCTCATGCCTATGTGATGTTTAACATCGTAATTTTATTTTAGATATGCTCGCCTCTTCCCCAGATTTCTGAGGGGAAGGGGGATCTCAGGGAAAACAAGTAATTATTAAATGAGAAAGTGTGAGCAGCACAGGTTGAGTTACATGGCAAAGACGCCCTTCTCACATCAGACCCCTGCATCACAGTTGATACAGAGAATACGCCTCTCTGGTCTTGTTAAAGTCACGGTTTCGGATCTGCAGTCCCATTTTCCAGGTACGGACACTGAGTCTGTGTTTCTGCCACTGCGTAGTGGCCCGAAGCCAGGAAAGCCGGGGGGGAACAGGCTGCCCAGTTCAGCAGACACCCTCCCAGCAGGAGAGAGACCCCAGCGAACCAGCCGATGAAGAGGGCTTCCCCAAACTCCCACCTGGGCACAATCTCGGGGACGGTCTCATCCCAGAACTCCCGGACGGTCATGTGGGCGACCCAGGAGACCGGCACCAGGGCCGCGATGCCCGCTGTCCAGAACAGAATTCCTCCCAGGATTAGCAGTCGCTTCTTGAGCTCTTGCTGGCCCTGTCCAATTCTCAGGCAGTCCAGCCCAGACCCAGAGACCAGCAGGCCCAGAAACCCCAGCCCGTTGGACAGGAACATCAAAATCCTGGCGACCCTGAGTTCGACGGGCAGAGCCAGGAAAGAATCAAAGTCCTTGCATTGCATCCCACCTTCCTCCTGGATGACGCAGGTCTGCCAGAGTCCCATGGTCCAGTTTTCCATTTCATTCAAGTCCAGGTTGAGGTTTTTCCAATGGGGCAGATAAGTTGTAATAATGGCTAACACCCATCCCAGCAAAGATAATAAAAGTCCAACGAATTGCATTACTGCTCTAAAGACTAAAGCCATGGCGACAAAATCTTGCACCTTTGACCACCCCTATAGGAACCTTCGTCTCTTAGTGGTGGACAGTAGTGTGACGATCTTGGTTCTATGCTGCCCGGAATATAAGCTTTGGTCATTAACTCCTTGGGCACTCTGAAATGCGTTTTTGTTCCTCTTGAATATAATGTTTCACGTAAAGGACGGAGAACCCTGCTAAAACTATGAGTTAGGCGTTCTGATAAGAATTTGACCTGTTACCTTCCGATGCGCTTGGTAAAACTATATCCAATGCTGGATGGTCCCAAGTCTAAGGATGAACAAAGAGGCCTCTATGACCCCTCACCCTAAAAGACAACAGAAATCTTTGTGCTTCAATATGGATTAATTAGATTTTAAGTGGTGATAAAAGCCCAGCTCTCTCTATAACAGGACTTCATTGTAATAGCCGAATCTGAGATGTCAGGATGCAGAACAAGGCCTTGTAGAGAAAGGCAGGCTCTACCTATAATCTTCACTCTGCTCGGACTTCCTCAACCTACACAAGGGCCTGGCCCGCGTTCCTGAGTGTCACAGGGACCCAGTCGGGACTTGGCAGGGGCGCTTCCCTCAGATTCCTCTGAAAGGTAGATGCTGGTTCACCGGGTTCATTAAAGTGGAAACACCGGAGGCCCTGGCCCAGAGGTGCTTCGGGAGGGGGTGGAGGGGTGGCCAGGCTGGGAAGCTCTGGACTTCGCCGGATGGTGTCCTCCTCATGGGCTTGGGGTAAAGCGTGATTTCTTACTCTCTGAGAGGTGTTTTCTGCCCAGAGCTGAGCTGCCTCTTTATTTGAACTATTTTTTTTAATCTTTTTATTGAATTTATTGGGGTGAGGTTGGTTAGCTGAGCTTTCTTGACTGTCACTCACGAGACAAAGCAGCCTCAGCATGAAGACTCCCACAGTTCAGGACAAAAGACTGAAAACAAGAGCCACAGCAGGGCTGACCTTTGCGACTGCAGCTTGTTTGGGCTTTTGGTTTGGACCACACCCTGAGAGCATACTGCAGAACCAGCCGCTCACTCTTGGAGAATCCAGGACCTCATAGACCAGGATGAAAAACCCCATGCCAGGTTCCCAGGGCTTCCCCAGGTCCTGCAGCGGCCGACTCCTCTCTGCAGGGCCCCGGGGCACCCGGCACCCACAGGGAAAAGGCAGGGTCTGATGGGCCAGCAGGGGACCCTTCAGAGAGCCACTGGCCTGGGAGATCCTACCCTGTGAGCAGAACCGCCTCCTGGCTCCTGCCAGCTGTCGTGTCTGGTGCAGCGTCAGAGAGGACCTATTGTGATGTTACTCAATAGATAGGAAAGACAGACCGCCCCTCTGCTGCGTCCAAACTAAGTAGACGAGTTGGGTTAGATGAGTGGTGGCCGTTTCCACATTCTCCATCCTTTTGAAGGTGAATTCTTTCTTAACTTTTACAGATTTGCAGAACCCCTTAGGATGCTGTCCTCAGTGGACAAGTCTACACAAAGACATAGGACCCAGAAAGGGCTAGAGCAGGGGTCCCCAAACTACGGCCCGCGGGCCGCATGCAGCCCCCTGAGGCCATTTATCCGGCCCCCACCGCACTTCCGGAAGGGGCACCTCTTTCATTGGTGGTCAGTGAGAGGAGCATAGTTCCCATTGAAATACTGGTCAGTTTGTTGATTTAAATTTACTTGTTCTTTATTTTAAAAATTGTATTTGTTCCCGTTTTGTTTTTTTACTTTAAAATAAAATATGTGCAGTGTGCATAGGGATTTGTTCATAGTTTTTTTTTATAGTCCGGCCCTCCAGTGGTCTGAGGGACAGTGAACTGGCCCCCTGTGTAAAAAGTTTGGGGACCCCTGGGCTAGAGAGTTGCCCAGCACCTCATCCCCAGGAGACGGGGTGACAGGAAGCTGGCCCTTCCCTGCTGGGAGGCAGATGGGACCGGGGAAGCCGCTGGGAACAATCACTAACAGTTACAAGGAGAGGGCTCCTCAGATCACACTGAAATGTTTTAGTGCCCAGGGAATGGAACAGGCTGCTCTGTGAGGCAGGGCACGCTCCCTCCCAAAGGTGTTTAAAGGGCAGCGCTCACCTGTCAGGGCTCTCGTGGGAGGCAGGCCCGCTGTGTGGCAGTTGGACTTTCAGCATTAAAAAAAAACCCACACAGTTCCTGAGCATTGCCTTCTGGCCAGCAGTACAGGAAGACCTGGAGACCGACCCAGCCAAGACCGGGACGCGGGCTCTGCCCGGCCCCAGTGGGAGGAGGAGACCACCAGAAAACAGGAAAAGGAAAGAATCCAAATAAGCAAAAAAGCCGGGAGGAGCGTCCCGGGTGGAGGAGGCCCCGGCACAATTGCCCTGAGCCTGGAAAGCACAAAGCCCCCTCCCCAAACTCCTGCCCCGGGACTTCCCTTCTCCACATCGCAGTCCACAGGTCAACTGCATAGACCGTGCGAAGGGTGGGGAGCGGGCAGAGGAGGGTGAATTCAGCCAGAAAGCAAATGCTGTTAGCACCACATTGTTCAGCATGGACTACGTTATCTCTGTCTCAGGGACATTAAAAAAAAAGGGAGAGGAACCCTCATACACAGAATTCAAGAGGTCAGATCATGTCCACTTCTGATGAAAGAGCCCAAAGCCACACATCCAGAGAAAACTCTCCGTCCGGGGCAAGGGTTGGTCAAAGTCCCCCAGATAAACCATCCCCAAATTCAGTCACTTTCACCAATAATCATGTATAAGGATGTTGCCTATGAATCTGCGGTTCGGGTCAAACTCAGAGGGGACATTTGTCTCTGCTCCCAGTGGTGTCGGCTGAGCCTGAGTCATTGTATGACCTCGTCTAGGGAGTCAACCAAGCTTCACTTCTGCCGTTCCGTCATAGCCTCTCAGGATGAGGCTCCATCTCTTGACGAGGGACAGCAAGGTTCTGGAACAGCTTGTGGGACTGGAAATGTTTCTGTGCTTATTTCTGGAGCATAAATCTTTCATGAAGAGTAAATCAGATTGACCCACTCATGAAGCCATTGCCCGAGGCTTGCATTCCAGGAGCTGCATGACAAACGCTGCAGAGAAGATGGCCCTTCTTTATCTGCTCGGTGTCGTGCCCTTCTGCTCACGGTGAAGTTTACGGTCCCATCAAACTCTCTGGCTTATGCAGATGTTGGCCGGTTTGGCACAAACTTCTGCCCCCGCCCTCCTGTGCCCTGCCCCTCAGCTGCCTGTCCTGCCCTGTCTCCTCCCTAGTCCATGGCTGCCGTCAGAGGAGGAAGGCCCGGGGTGGGCACACTGCTTCAGCCTCCCATGTCCAGGTTCCTACTCTGTGCCAGTGACCCAGCCGGAGCTTGGGGCGCAAAGACCTGTTCTCGAGCAAGACCAACTGTCCCTAAGACGGACTGGTCAATATTCTAACAGAGACGGGGCCGGGGTGGCGATGTCAGGGCAAGGAGACAGAGGCAGATTTCTTGAAAGAAGAGGTTGGTCCTGGAAGATGGTGAGTGGGAAACAGTTTCAACAGCTAATGCTGGGGGGGGGGGGGGGGCACAGTGCCCAGGAGTCTACAGCACATGAGGCTGTGGGGCTCGGTTATGTCCACCTAAATCTTTTGAATTTTAGAATGTAAATAATTAAAGAGCCTTTGGAGGATTATGAGCAAGGGTGTGGCACAACTGTTTGTGCAATAGCTCCTGTAATGCACTTCTTTGTACCTTCTGAAATAGGCAAGCCGCACGGACAAGGCCATCCGAATCCGCTCTGCGCCACAGCCTGACCGCTGCTGGGAGTGGCAGGTGGCCCCTGGGCGGGCCTGCTCTGGCCCCACCGCTTCAGCTGGGGACGGTGACCCTGCTGCAGCGCAGGGTGCACAGGAAAGGGGCTGCAGAGCTAGGGGCGGGCATGTGAGTGAGAGAGACACACACAGAACCCCGTGTTGTCGAAATGATCCTTAAAAGCAGTCCCGAGGCCCTGGAGGTCAGGGCGCATGTCCGTGAGTCTGGCTCGCGGCCGCGCCTCCAGCCACGGCACAGGGTCTCCCCCCCCACCCCCGTCCTCGGTTGAGCACAAGATGAAGAAGTCGGCTTGGCTTGGAACCTAATAGGAAAAATATCCATTGACCCCTAAGATGCGAGATGCAGCACTGCTGTGACAGAGGGGCTGCGGGAACAGCTGACCAACCGCAGGAAGGACAGACTCCCCGGCCTCCCCCCACGAGCAGCAAGAGTCGCCCCTTCTCCTACAGGGGCCGCAGGCCTCCCTGTCGCTGGGATGTAGGTGCAAAAACAGGGGTTCCTCCTGGCAAGCACTTTTTTTTTTAATTAAAAGGAAATCCATAGTATATTCTGTTTTTTCTTAGTAGGTCTTGTTGTGCTGGATGGTAATTCTCACAATTAAAACTATGAGCTCAGTAGTCAGAAGCGAACACGCTGTGGCCTTCACAACCGTCATACCACAAGGGCTTGTACAACTATGTGTACAACAAACACTTGTCTAATAAATGGATACGATGGCCCCTTCTAAGTGAGTGTGAATATAGAACGCTATCGCGAGAAATGTGTTCTTATTACCTTTTGTAATGGTGATGACAGGGCCATCCTGGTATGTCTGAGTATGACCAATGAACTCTAAAAGGATGAACTCACTCAGCCACCTCCAGTGGGACAGGACATGTTACCAAGACATCACGAGTTGGCAAACAAGAGCATCCTGTTCCAGAAGGGTGTCAACATTGACATATTTGAGGTCTCGGGAAAAGACAGGACCACGGATGTTCACCGAACGTTCACAGGGCGCTAGAGATGGATGCTTCCCACCTCCTCGTTTTCATTATTTATATTTTCTAAATTTTCTACAAACCAGGTAGGATTCGCATAAGAAAAATAAATAAATGTTATTAAGGGGAGGGGAAGATAACTTGCTTTAGTGCGCTCACCCCCCCCCCCCCCCCCCCCGAATGTCCTGAACAAAACCTGTCAGGCCAATGGGAATACCTTTCGGAAGCGGCCTTCCCAAACACCCTCTGACGTAGGAAGCCACTCGCAGCAAGGTTAAAGACCCGGCACACCTGTCACAGCTCACGATCTGGCACACCTGTTACAGGTTGAGACTAGAGCACACCTGTTACAGTTTGCAGAGCAGCATTCGTTTCTATTTGTTGATACATTTTTCCTTGATGCTCCCTCCCCCCCCAACTTTTTTTTTTTTTTTCCACTCGGTCGTTCAATGATGATTTTTTTTTCCCTTTCCCCAAAATCCTTTGATGAAAGTTTCAGGGGCACTCAGTTAATAGATTGCCTCGCACCTACAATACAAATCAAACCAATCAATTGAAGTGATTGACAAGTGCTATGAATGTTAAAACAATTTTTTTTCAGCCACCAATGTCCTCAATGTCTGGAGGCCTGAGCGTCACCCATTTGGTGGTTGGTGTTTGAGGGACTGGAACAGAAAGGCATCCATATCTCAGAGAAGTCACCTTGAGCCAAACAGCAAAAAATGAAGAGGTGAGTGGGGTAGGAAAGGGGTTGGCAGAACCTAGCCCAGCGCTGCCACCTGTCCGGAATTTCCCACAGCCCACGGCTGGGCTTCAGGGGCCAGCAGAGCATCTGTGTGGACCCTTCGTGGGGGTCCACGTCACTGCGCTCCAGCTCCCAGACCAGAGGGGCTGTCGAATGTACACGCAGGGTGCGCCAGCCGCCATGGTCACTCCGGTGCCGGGACCCCTCCGGCGGGCCTCAGTCCGTCCAGGAGAAAGAAGTAGGAGAGCCCAGGTCAGCAGGACCTGCTCCCCCCGCATGGGCTGGTGTGGAGAACTCTTGGGTTTCCAGCAGCTGTTTGAAGTTCTTTTCCGTAGCCGAGTGTGGGGGGAAGGGGAAAGTTTCTGAACACCGAGTTATCTGATGTTCCTGCCTTCTGAGGCCCCAGCTGAGACGCTCTTCCAAGCCTTAAAAGGACAAACGCTTGAAAAATCGTGCGAGATCTCCATTCTGGATAGTAAGGGAACGCCCTGTTGTGCAGAGATGCACAGGACCGAGAGGCAGCATAAAGTATCAATAGGATGATAATGGCTGGTATTTATTGAGCACTTAGTGTTTGCAAGGCGTTAGGATAAGGGTTTTATCTGTGTTATCTTATCCTCACAAGAACTCTATGATGTAGGCACTAGTATTACCTCCGTTTAACAGATACGGAATCTGAGGCTTAAGTACGCCAATTAGCTTGCTGTGTGTGTGCGCGCACGCACGCACACGCACGCACACATGGTGGAGAATCAGCCCCCTTGTCGAACACCGAATTCCAGAGCGTAATCATTTTATGCTGTAAAAAAGTGATCTTCGGCCATCGTCACCATCGCCTCTCCATTTTGTCTCGAAGCTTCACCTGCGAACCCTCAGCATTCCCTGAGCAGGGTGCCTCCTCCTTGGACCCGAGTAAGGGCCGAGGAAAGCGGGGGTGGCTTGGTGGCCATAAAGTCAGAGACTGTGACAGCAAAGGGGCTCTACAGGAAGGAGGATGGGAACGTCCCAGCCAGGGACATAGACTCCGCCCGCTACACAAATAGAAATGAAAAGCCCTCTATCTCAGGATTAACTGGGTTCTTTTCTTTCCAAATCCTTTCTAAATATTAATCTAGGCTCACACCCCTGCTGGCTAAGTTAATTTCCAGTTAACAAGAGGGAAAGTCATTGTAATTCAGTGACAACCTTGGCACCTCTTGGGATTCCAGAGGCAGCCAATACCTCCGACATGGCAGCGCCTCCGTTCCACAGGGAGCTGAGCCCGGGAGACCCGAGGCGCACCTGCTGTGGACCAGACCCAGGACGAGACTCAGCACTGGCCCCCAGGCCCAGGTCCCGGGCTCTCTGCGTTTCCCCAGTGCTGGGTTCGAGCAGGAAAGCACAGCCCGAGCTGGAGCCCTGGCCTTCAGAGAGTTTGTCTTTTCTCTGGGAGAGAGATCCAGACCCCTGTAACGTTAACTGAGTAACGTTAACTGAGCACCTGCCCTGTTCTGGGAACTGTGCCCGGAGCTGGGGGAGGGGCAGAGGCGGGTGGGAGGGTGTGGCTCCCTGTAGAGGTGAGGAGCAGGGGCAATGCCACGGGGAGGGGGGGGGAACCCCTCTTCCAGGATCCTGGTGAACAGCCAGAGGGAGGAGGTGGCGGGTGGAGGTGTGGGGGGGCGCTGAGAGGAGGTGGCACTAGAAAAATAAGCTGTGGTCACTGTCACTCGGTTATTTGACAACTATTTATTGAGCAGCTATTATGCATGAGGCACCGTGCTGGGCCCAGGGGTAAGAGGTGACTAGGCAATGCATAGTCCTTGCCCTTCAGGCAGGGAGATAGATAACAAACAAGTGGAAAGAAAAGAACAAAATAATCCCAGATTCCAGTAAGATTTTTGAAGGATGGTCTAGGTGTCTAAAAAAGTGTTACCGGAACAAACCAGCCACCGAGTCGCGAAACTCAAAGTGCTGTAAAAGTGTCTTATTCAGATTGCCAGGAAGCTGAGGAAGCAGGTAGCCTAGAAATGCATCACGTTCTGCCTTCACACTCTCCTGGGCGGACTGCGTCCATGGGGGTCAGGGGCTGTTAGTAATGGTGCAATGGGCAAGTCCCACGCGGTGCGTCACGCAGACGAGGCGGCAGCAACGTGCTCTGTCTCGGAGATAACGGACAGTTGGGAAACAGCCCTGTTAGGCTTGCTCGCTTGCACTTTGCATGATGACTGCGTGAGCACACGGCAGAGCCATGTGTGTGTGGCCTACACAAGGCCAAGGGTACTACTTCCCCGTGGGGCGGATGGATCGCTTGCCTGCCGCTGTGAGGGGCCGTTTTTCCTGTTTCCTCGCCTGCCCCCGTGAGGGGTGATTTTCCTCTTTGCTCGGCCGCCGCCGGGAGAAGCAGTTTCCCCTGCCTGTTTGCTCACCCGCCGTTGTGAGACCCTATTAAACGGGAATGGCCCAAGGCTTTCCGCCTCTGCAGTTCCTCTACCGTCTGCCAGAGTCCAGTGAGCACCTGCCTGGCCTCCGGCACCAGCATTACACGGATCATCTGTTCTTGCCTTTCTCCCGTGACAGAGTGGTTCAGACTGGCCGTCTCCTTTCTCAATCTTCTGGCTCCTCCTGGATGCTTGCTTCCCAGGGTGTTTCCCAGCCCCTCCTGCAAAAATCAACTTCTCACCTGTTTTCAAAGGGGAAGGCCAGGGAGCCATTAAGAGAGAGTAGCAAGCAAATAAACTATTTCCTAACCCTTACACAATCTCCTATTGATTACAACTACAAGCTACTATTACGGAAGCCAAATTTCTAACTTTTAGGTTCCCTTTTCAAAAGGATAAGATTTCAGTATCAAGAGGGAAAGATCTCAGTTTTAATGTATAGACTGTGACCTGTCCAGGCGGTGGCACAGTGGACTGAGCAACAGACAGGGACGCGGAGGACCCAGGTTCAAAACCCTGAGGTTACCGGCTTTTGCATGGGCTCATCTGGTTTGAGCAAGGACTAACCAACCAGAAAGTCAACCAGAGACGCGGGGGTCCATTCTAGGCAGAGGGACTGTGAGTTCGAAGCCAGATGGGGACATGCTTGACGTGTTTTGGGAACCAGGCAAAGGGCAGTGTCGTGGGAGACCTGTGACAAGGTGAAGTGGGGACCAGGTGAGGCCAGGGGGGGGGGTGGTCTAATGAAAAGCCTGGCTTCTGCACTCTGCCAGGGCTGGCTCCTACGGGGCTGGGTTCTTCTTACAGCACAGAGTAGATTTCTCTGTTTTCCAGGTTCCTGCCATGGACTGGCATTGACTGGCATAGGCAGAGATATTGGTTTGGGGTGTGCCTGAAAAGGAACTTTAATCTTATCTAAGAGAGGCTCAAATAAAAGTAACCAAAGAGCATTTCCCTCCTTCTTAAGAGAGGCTCAATCAGCCTGGTGTATGGATGTCCCAGATTCAGTTCCCAGTCAGGGCACACAAGAGAAACAACCATCTTCTCCCCCCCATTCTCCCCTTTCTCTCCCTCTTCCCCTCCCACAGCCAGTGGTGCAATTGGTGTGAGCATGGCCCCAGGTACTGAGGATAGCTCCGTTGGAGTACATCAACCCAACCTCAGGCTCTAAAAATAGCACCATACTTGAGCATCATCCCCAGATGGGGTTGCCAGGTAGATCCCGGTCAGGGTGCGAGCAGGACTCTGCCTCACTATCTCCTTTCCTCTTACTAAAAAAAGAGAGAAAGAGAAGCTCAGCCTGACTCAGTGACAACATGAACTGGAATGAGAAAGACCTGAGAAGAGAGAAGAATGAGAAGAATCAGGAGTTCTTTGGGTTGAGTCACATTCAAGATCTGACCAGTCCTTTGCACAGGGATGTGAGTAGGGGCTAGATGAAAACATCTGGTGCTCAGAGACCCCAGCTGAAGACCTAACTTGGGAGTCATTAGCTTGGGTATCTAAAAGCATGGACAAGACACAGTCACTAACGGATTATGAGGAAAAGAAGAGAGCTCCCATGAAGCTCTGAGGAACGCCAGCATCTTGGAGAGGAGGAGCAGGGGAATAGCCCCAGAGGTGACCGAGAGAGAAGAAGCACAGTGGGAAATCGGGCATGAGCGCAGGCAAGAAGGCCATTTTCCATCTGTCCGGTGGTGTGACCAGCCTGCCTGATGCGACCGAGAGGTGACGGAAGAGGAGCACAGGGAAGACTCGCGTGTGGCAGTGCCCCGACCTTGCACTTTGTGTGAAGGAGCACACACCTGGTCCCACAAAGAAGAAGGAGAAGCTAGGAACGATTTGGAGCAAGAGACTGACACTATCAGGTTTGAGCTGCGAATGAGCTAGAGGGAGAGAGGCCAGTTAGAAGGTTCTTCGGCAGTGAACGCCAAATCGTGAGGGCCACTCCAGGGCAAGAGCCGCGAACACAGAGAGGCAGAAGAGCTAGCGAAGGTGTAATCACCAGAACCTGGTGACACATAGTGCAGAGAGGGAAAGAGTTCAGTATTAATGTATGGACCACGGCCTGACCAGGCAGTGGCACAGTGGATAAAGCATTGGACAGGGACGCGGAGGACCCAGGTTCAAATCCCTGAGGTTATTGGCTTTTGCATGGGCTCATCTGGTTTGAGCAAGGCTCACCACCTTGAGTCCAAGGTCACTGGTGTGAGCAAGGGGTCACTTGCTCTGCTGTGGCCCCAGGTCAAGGCACATATGAGAAAGCAATCAATGAACAACTAAGGAGCTGCAATGAAGAATTGATGCTTCTCATCTCTCTCCCTTCCTGTCTATCTGTTCCTATCTGTGCCTCTCTCTGTCTCCCTCTGTCTCTGTCACACACAAAAAAAGTGTATGGACTGTGACATCCTTGACCACACAGGACTAGAGGAGTGCAGGTGGGGACAGGAGGGACGGAGCTCCGTCTTGGACATGCTGAGTCCCCGGTGCCTGTGGGGCACCTCTGTGGCTTCATGGGTCCCGTGCTCAGAGGAGAAGTAGAGAGCCAGGTGGGTGTCATGGACCCAGGAGGGCCTTGGGGGACGCCTACATGCCAGCCGCAGTGGAAGAGCGACCCAGTGACTCGGGCACCTTCGCGCATCCAGGCCTGGGTCGGGGCTTCTGGGTACCGTGACCCTCCAGCTGCAGGGTCACGACACACAGACATGCCGGGGAGAGGTGGGAAACTGCCCTTGCAGATCAGTGAGTTGTCCTGAGGACCTGTGCCCGCAGCCAACTGTGTTCCCTGGACTTCCGAGCCAGCGGGCAGCGGGTCAGGAGCGGCCGTTCCCGCCCCAGGCCTGGCGGGCGCAGTCCGGCAGAGGCCGAGCGAGCGGGGTCAGGCTGGAGCAGCCCCCTCCTCGGGCCTCCCCACTCACGTGCACCTGCTATCCCAGCACACACGGCCCCCCGGACACAGGGCTCTCTGTCCTCACAACAGATTGTGTCAGCCCGGCTTCCCAAAAGCGGTGTGCTCAAGGGCCCGAGGGGAGCTTTCTCTCCCACATCCCCTCGCAAAGGAAGTCCTTGGAGCCCAGCAATGTACTTTGCATGGCCGTCTCTTTCGTAAACTCCGTGTTCTCTGTTAATACACCTGCTCCCCACTCAGTGGCCACCTGGCTGCAGGGGAGGAGGTGGGTGGCCACAGTCTCCGCTGGCGTGGAGCCCAGCAGAGTAAAGCTGTGCCCGGCGGTTCCCACAGCGGACAGGCTTCACCCGGTCAACGGAAAGTGTCTTTGAAACCCCACCTAATTCTCATAAAAATGGTCTCATTTCAGAATTATGACATGGATTTTTTTTTTTTCTCCCTAAGAGAATGAACTTCTCCATGAATCAAACATTAGTTCAAGGGGTGGGACGCGCTTGGGTTCTGGAGTCAGAAAGACCTGGGTTCAAGCCCCAACTCCGCTGCAAACACCCACGTAACATGAGACAAGTTCCTTCACCTCTCTGATCGCTGGTCTCCCGGCCTGTGAAATAATGGTAATAGTCATTACACGCCGGCCTGCACAAGGTGGCCGGGAGGAGTGGGGGGAGTGGCAGGAATCTGGGCGCACGTCTGAGGCTCTCGATAAACGAGTTACTACTTGTATTCCGCACAGGGCCTTTCGATCCCAGCTGCAGAGGACAGCCTGAAACTGCCTTTCTTCGGGCTGGGGTATCGGTTATAAACAGCTGCCTTCCCCAGAATCTTGATACAACTGGATTCTTCTGAACTTGGCGTCTGTGCCATCGGAAAAGGCTTGGCAGGCAGGCCCCGCTCGGCTTGCCTGCCCGTGAAACCCGCTCTTTCTCCGCAGACACGAGTGACTGGTTCTCTCACCGGCTGGCCCCTCTCGCACTGTGCCTGCCGTCCATGGCTGTTTTGTGTGACTGTCTCACTTGCCTTCAGATTAAGAGGGTCAGGTACCCCGGCCATCAGCCGTGGTTCCTTTGGCCACCAGCCCACCTGCTGTATCTGGGGCTGAGGCTGGGAGGCGGGACCCAGAGTCGGTGTTTCCTGCCAGGTTCCCCTGGGATCCTGCTTCGGGAGAAGGGCTGGAGATGTTATCAACGCAGAGATGTCAGTCAGTCTTAGCTGGAAGGAAAGTTTTATTTATATGAGAGAGGAGAAAACTTGATTAAAGAGATTACAAATTTGGAAAACTTTGCATCTCTCCTGAATCTTTTCATCATCCACCCACCCATCCATCCACCCACTCATCCTCCTATCCATCTATCCATCCATGCACTTACCCATCCATCCGCTCACCCATCTACCCATCTGCCTACCCATTCACTCCTGCACCATGTGTCCCCGAGTTGAACGCCTATATTAAACGTGTCAAGCACATGAACTACAGGTTATTGGAGATGGAGACAGGAGTCCTCGCAGCCATTCAGAGGGATGGCCAAACGAATGCAATGTAATAAGGGTGGGGTGAGGGGAAGAGAGAGAGAGAGAGAGGGATGAGGGGTCGGGGAGCAGAGAGAAATAACCAAATAATTTCTGGGGGGGGGTCCTATGTTGGGGCTGCAATCTGGGAGGCTTCCTAGAGAGAGTGATGTTTCATATTCATGAAAGCACAATGGGTGCCAACAGGGCGGAGAGGAGGACCAGGCAGGGCAAGCGGAAGGAACAGAATGTGTGAGGCCCAGAGGTCAGAGGTCACAGGAGATTCCCAGGCTTGAGAAACTGGTGGCAGCCACCAGGGAGAGCGAGGCTCAGGGCCTCTTTATCTTTTTTGAGCCATTGACCCTTTGTGCAGTTGCATGAGGTCTATGGATTCTTTTTCAGACAAATATTTTTAAAAGCATAAAATAAATGATAAAATGCATTGGTTGACAAAGGAAGCCAGTTGCATAGAAACAGTTATCAAAATTTGTTTCTGAAGAGTAATAGATGTGCTCTTTATTAACCCATTAAATAGCAAGCTCTAGCCGAGGGACTACGAGTTACCATGGTTTCCAAATGGTGACCAGTGCAGCTACATCAGCATGTCCGCAACAACCACAGGAGGGTATGAAAATAGCTGTGGTTCCCCTTGGTGTCAAACCACAGGCACTACTGAACCACTGCAGTGTGTTGCCCACACTCATCATGAAAGGAAATGCTCAATGGCAGTTAAAAGTTAGTAGAAAATATCTTTTTTTTTCCTTCCCCATTTCAAAAGCCCCTTTTCTTGGAGTTCATGGACTGCAGTTAGACAAGCGCCCGGCCCCAGCTCAGTGAGGTCCTCGGGCCCTGCCTCGTCCAGCCTCTCTGGGCCTCGACCTATGTGTCAGTGTTCGCTGTCCTCGCCTCATTAGAATATGAGCTCCCTGGGGGCAGGGGTCCGTCTGTCTTCTCCCCTCTGTCTCTCCGGAGCCTGTCGGAAGCACGTCTCTGCATATATCAGGTGCTCTGTGGAGTAAGTGAATGAGTCATGCCTCACTAAGGATGCTCACCCTTGGAAAGCGATCTGGGAGTGGAGTGCTGTGCAGAGACGTGTCTGTGGAAGGGACGCGGAGTGCAGCGCCGGGAACACGGTGAGTCAGGTTGTGATAACTGCGTGCGGCGTCAGGCGGGTTCCGGAAATATCGGGGAGGGGGGACACGACGTACAGTCCATGATTGTCTAATGACGATGCAGGACACCCGAAACCAACACAAACTAAAACAGAAAGTGAACTGTAATTGAAAAACAAAATTAAAATGTAACTTCTGGAAGGAAGAGAGGGAGAGAGAGAGGAAGAGGGGGAAGGAGGGAGGGAGGGGAAGGAAGGAAGGAAGGAAGGAAGGAAGGAAGGAAGGAAGGAAGGAAGGAAGGAAGGAAGGGAGGGAGGGAGGGAGGGAGGGAGGGAGGGAGGGAGGGAGGGAGGGGGGGAAGGAAGGAAGGAAGGAAGGAAGGAAGGAAGGAAGGAAGGGAAGGAAGGGAAGGAAGAGAGAGAAAGAAAGAACTAGAGAGAGACAGATTTATCTGTGGAATTCAAACAGAGAGAAAAAAACCTCCGTGGGGTTACCACGCCTGCTCCGGTCCGGGGAGGAGTCGGGACGCTTGGAGTGTGACCCTGCAGCAGGGGAAGTGTGCATGGGGGCCTCGCCGTCCGATCATCCGTTCATTCAGCCGACATTTCCCGAGAACTGACAAGAGAAAAGTCACGGTGGCGGGGTCTCGGCCTCACATGGTCCTCTTGAGTTTGAAGTATGGCCCACCAGCAACATGTCACGCTCCAGAATTTACTCGCTAATTAATGAAATACAGCTGCAACGTGAGCTAGGCATCCTCTGGGCAGCTGGGTGCGGCCCCTGCTGAACAGACAGACAAGCCAGCCAGGTAGTAACAGACACGTGAAGGCCCGGTGAGGAGGCCCCTCGCCCGGAGGAGGAGAGGGGAGCAGCGCTCTGGCCAAGGAGGAAGCAGGCTGGCTGGGAAAGAGTTGTCAGGAAAGCGGCACCTGAGCAGGGAGTGGGGCTGACTGTGAATAAAATTAATGTTAAATGGTCTATTTCTCGCTGTTGAGAGTGATTCTAGGTGGAAACTCTCTATCTTACTCCTTGACGTTTTCTTATTAAAGGTCCAGCTCCAACCACTAGACGCTGTGAATAAACCGTCCTTATCTGAACGTTACCCCATTTGGACAGAAGTGTTAAAGCAGTCAGGACCCTTTTTGCCTGATTTGAAATTTATTTTGTGAGGATGGCAATGTAAAGCTTTACAACAGTTCCACACCCCTGACAAGAAGGAAAAGAGAAACATATTTTACCTCACTTGTAGAATTTGTGAAGCTCCTAGCAATATTTACCGTATTTTTCGCTCCATAAGACACACCTGACCATAAGACACACCTAGGGTTTTAAGGAGGAAAATAAAAATATATATCTATTCTGAACCAAATGGTGTGTTAAAATATGTCATAAAATACCATATTTTTCACTCCATAAGATGCACGGGCATTTTCCTCTCTACTTTTGGGGGGGAAATATGTGTCTTATGGAACGAAAAATACGGTAAGTTTTTTTGTTGTTGTTGTTTTTAAAGAGACAGAGAAAGAGTCAAAGAGAGTGATAGATAAGGACAGACAGACAGAAACGGAGAGAGATGAGAAGCATCAATCATTAGTTTTTCTTTGCAACACCTTGGTTGTTCATTGATTGCTTTCTCATATGTGCCTTGACCGTGGGCCTTCAGCAGACCAAGTAACCCCTTGCTCAAGCCAGCAACCTTGGGTCCAAGCTGGTGAGCCTTGCTCAAACCAGATGAGCCCGTGCTCAAGCTGGCGACCTTGGGATCTCGAACCTGGGTCCTCTGCATCCCAGTCCGTCGCTCTATCCACTGCACCACCGCCTGGTCAGGCCGGTAAGTCTTTAATAACAATGGAGAAAGTTATGGCCCAGGTTAGGGGGTGGAGTACTTCTTGACAAATTTTAAGACCTACTGGGGAAAAGCAAAAGAAATTAAAAGTAAGAGTAGGTCTTTATCAATGAGAGAGTTAATTTAATGTCACAGAGATATCACAAAATATGAGATATAGCTTGACTAGGTCATGAGTTATAGTGTTAATATATATGAGATATAGTGTTAATATGTCATTAATTTGAACCTCAAAAGAACCGGAAAAGAATGGACTTTGAATTATAAGAATGTGTGTTAGAGCAGAGTTTCTTAAAACTTGAGGAATTTATAGGGAAATAATTTTTAGTTGTCGTGAACCCAGTGTGAGGAAATAAGTGACTTAAGAAAGTTAGAGTCTTCTTATGAAAACACCAAATGTAAATCACTATTGTAAGTTTTCTCTTGACAGCTGCTAATTAAAAATAAAATTATCACTAAGGCAAAAAATACAAAAAATAAAATCCTACAGATGTCTAGGCATCTGTGGTTTTCAGTTTGAAGAACTTCAGATTTTAGAAAATTATAGTTAAAGTAAATAGGACATCTACTTACTTGAGAAAGAATAGGTGCTGCTGTCTTTAATTATGTGGTATACTAAAAAATTAAAATTTAATTATAAGTGGTAGAGACACAATAGTAGAATCAAGAGATTTTGTTTTTATTAATTTTTAATTTACGCCCTACCTGACCTACTTCTCTAAAAACTCTGGACTTGGTAAGACAATTATAAATTGAAAAGCGACATTGTTGCCAGAATTTCTAGTTTCATAGATTTATCCCTCTTTCACAGAGTACGTGCAACTTGAAAACTTGGAAGATTATGTAAAAAGATCGGTTTATGCAACCGCCTTCAACATCAAAGACTAAGTGAGTAAACCCTTTGCGTAAGTTAAGGTGAGTGTGCATCCTGTCTAAATTATTAAATAAAAAACTGTTAAGGTATTTACGGTCATTGTAAAAAGTTTGACGGTCGTGGATGGGAAACAGTATTTGCTTTGACCAGCCGGTTCTGTGTGCTGTGACGAGTGACCCGGGTCTCTGTCTGACTTCCCTGCTGACTGGAAGTTGGAGAAAGTCCTTGAAGACAATGACGTGTCCTAATCCCTTCTGGAAGCTTTTTCTGCTCATAGCTCGTTGGGATCCTCCGAAGCCATTTTGCCGTGACCACTGAAAACCAGGCCGTGAGGGCGCAGCCTCCCCTGGCCCGACAGTGCCCCTGGCCTGTCCTCTCTGATCTAAACTCTCCAGAACTTTGGTTTTGACCACCACCCCGGGTTTTCTCCTGCTGGGCCTCAGACCGTGATGTTGGCCCAGGTCTCTGCTGGTGTTTATGTGTTTGCTGGTGACATTCCTGGCAGTGGCCTCAGATTGGAGTCTCTGCCCACACCCCCACCACAAGGTTCCCTGCCCCGCCCTGCCCCCGAGCGTCTAGAACTCTGCAGCTGCTCATTCCTGTTTGCGAATCAACCTGAATGGAGCAAGCACAGCGTTGAGGGGACCCAGGCACCTAAAAGGGGTTGCGATATATGGGTGGGATTTTGCACGGTCCTTGTAGAGCAACTTAAAAGAAGAGGAAATCCTCTTCCTCACAACAGAGTTTTGATTGATCGTCTTTGTTTGTTTTATTTATTTATTTTTTGTTTCCTGGCCTCATGCCATAAAGGGATTTTGAGGTCGCTCAAACAAAGACTGGTGCCTGAAATATGTTCGGAAGCAATGATTCTAGTTTTACTACAGCTGCAGTAAAACTACACTACACTAACCGTGGGACCAGGCGGGGCCAGGCCAGAGCCCTGCCCTTGCTGCCAAACCCGGGGGTTCACTTGGCCTGGCGGTCTCAGACTTCTGCTCCAACCCTGGATTGCTGTAAGGACGAGGGTCAGTCAATTCATCCTTTCATCACCATATGTCTTTTCCTTCCCTCCTTCCTTCCTTCCTTCCTTCCTTCCTTCCTTCCTTCCTTCCTTCCTTCCTTCCTTCCTTCCTCCCTTCCTCCCTTTCTCCTTCCTTCTTCCCTCACTCCCTCCCTCCTTTCTTTTCTTTTCTTTCTTTTCTCTTCTTTCTTTCTTTCTTTCTTTCTTTCTTTCTTTCTTTCTTTCTTCCTTTCTTCCTTTCTTCCTTTCTTCCTTTCTCTCTTCCTTTCTCTCTTCCTTTCTCTCTTCCTTTCTCTCCCTCTCTCTGTCTCTTTCTTTCACAGGTTGATCCATGCACCAGGCGCTGCACCTGGGCGTGAGGTAGGAGACCATGGACCGTGTTGACCACCTGGTCAGCCAGAACGGAGCACTGTTTCAATGCAGGGGCTCAGATGAGTAATAGCCTATTCATAAAACCCAGAGCCAAGAAGGGAGGATGTGAGACCGCAGGCATTCTTTCATCAACTGTCCCACAAAGAAAGAAAAATAGGCCCAGCCACCTGCTGAGCAGGAAAATAACTGAAACCTACCTGCTGAATATATCACTGGGTGTCAAATAAGAACAAAAACGTTTCCCTGTAAACCCTACAGGCTAACACAAACTCAAACCCTAGCAGAACTTCAACAACCCTATAGAGAGAGCCCCTTTTCCTCCGGGCAACACTCTGGGTGTGAAGCCCAGAGCTCCTGCCCTCGGCAGAGCTGAAATAAATCTCTTACTTTTGTTATCAGGGCCCCGGATCTAAATTCATTTATTTCAGGAGGTAGGAACCCAAGTGGTTCTGGTCTGGTTTGCTATCATGTGGGTATCGAGACGGCTCAAACATGTTTGCAGCCACCACGGCCCGGCCCAATGGATGTAAGAACGAGGAAGGAGCAGTGTGCCCTGGGGCACGGGGGGCACCTCCTCGCCCAGCTCAGATGGGAGGCCCAGGCCAGGCACTGCGGCGCAGGGAGGTGCAGGAAGGCGTCCAGGTGGAGGAGGCAGTGGACCTGGGGGCTGGGAGGCAAGGAACCCCCGCGGTGTGTGCACAGCCGTCCTGTCAGGATCAGATCGAGCTGACCTCGAGATCTCCACAGTCAAGAACGTGCCCAGAACCGAAGCAGCCTCCTGTGGCGGGCCACCCAGCTGAGTCTCGTCTGGGTTACATTGTGATTTCGCCTGTGGGGACCTCCATTTTAGTCCAAGCTCTGATAAAAAGCAAACTCATCAGTTGCATCGGAGCAAGAGCCCCAGATGGACAGTCCATCGGCTCCTGGTGGGCTTGCCGGGTGGATCCCAGTCGGGCACATGTGGGAGTCTGTCTCTACCTCCCCTCCTCTCACTAAAGAAAAAAAGCAAACTCATCAAACTAACCCCCCCACCTTCTGGAAAGGCGGGGAGGAGGGTCTCCCAGAGGAGAATTGGTAGGCCCAGACCAACACCACGAATTCCTGAGCCCCGGCTGGACAGAGCTCGGCTGGTTAGAGCATTGTTCCGAAGCAGAGGCTGCCAGTTCCACCCCCAGGTCAGGGCACAGACAGGAGCAAACCAATGTTTCTCCTTCTCTCTCTCAAATAAATAAAAAACTTTTTAAAAACTTTTTATGCCTGACCTGTGGTGGCGCAGTGGATACAGTGTCAACCTGGAATGCTGAGGTCACCAGTTCAGAACCCCAGGCTTGCCTGGTCAAGGCACAGATGGGAGTTGATGCTTCCTGCTTCTCCCTCCACCTGCCTCTCTCCCTCAAAAAAATGAATAAATAAAATAAAATAAAGAGAATTGTTGGCCCTGGCTGGGTATCTCAGTTGGTTAGAGACCATCATCCCAATACACCAAGGTTGTGAGTTCGATTCCCAGTCAGGGCACATTCAAGACACAACCAATGAATACATAAATAAGTGCAACAGCAAATCAACGTCTGTCTGTCTGTCTGTCTCTCTCTCTTTCCTGGAGTCCACCCTCAGAGACAAAACACGTGGAATCTGCACTGATGGAGCCCCAACAGAGTGCCTCACACGTGTGCTGCCAGGTTCCTTAGATGTCCCTCACACCAACCGGAAAGGACACTGGCCACCAGCGGGGCTGCCTCCTCCTCGACCCCTTTCCTACCCTGGGCGCGGCTCGCTGCATTCGCTCGGGCTGGGACCCTCCCACAGACCTGTGGACATCTGGCCCCGCATCAAGCTGATGGATTCCAAACCCCCAGCAATGACAGAAATGTCACTTAAAGCAACCTCCCAACTATTAAGCGAGCACTTTTTTTTTTTTTTTTCCTGAAGCTGGAAACGGGGAGAGACAGTCAGACAGACTCCTGCATGCGCCGGACCGGGATCCACCCGGCACGCCCACCAGGGGGCAACGCTCTGCCCACCAGGGGGCGATGCTCTGCCCCTCCGGGGCGTCGCTCTGCGGTGACCAGAGCCACTCTAGCGCCTGAGGCAGAGGCCAAGGAGCCATCCCCAGCACCCGGGCCATCTTTGCTCCAATGGAGCCTTGGCTGCGGGAGGGGAAGAGAGAGACAGAGAGGAAGGAGGGGGAGGGGGTGGAGAAGCAAATGGACGCTTCTCCTATGTGCCCTGGCCGGGAATCGAACCCGGGTCCCCCGCACGCCAGGCCGACGCTCTACCACTGAGCCAACCGGCCAGGGCTTTTTTTTTTTTTTTTAAGAATAAAGCACCGCGTTGGCAGGACTTTAAGGAAGTAAATGCATTCGTCGCCGCTGGTGGGTCTTTGCCGCGGTTCTCCTCTCTCTTGAGAGGAACCGGACAACATGTAACAGGAGCTGCGGAATTGTTTGACCCAGTAATTGCACTTTGGGGAATAGGCTGCAAGAAAATATTTCCAAAGGAAAGAAAGAGACCCTAATACGTACCAAATATACCCACAGCAGCTGCAAGCTAACGCAGACTAAAACTGGAAATGACCCAGACACACAACCATCAGGGAAATGGCTAAGGAAATTGTGCAGGGACACAAAATAACTCTGCGGCCATTACCAACCTCAAGTACGTGGACCACGTCCAGGCGTCCAGAGCTGAACAGGGAAGCAGCGATGGACTCTAAAAGCAGCACGCACGTTCTGAGCGTAGCCATGTTCTGCAAAGTATGTAAGCCAGGGGTCCCCAAACTACGGCCCGCGGGCCACATGCGGCCCCCTGAGGCCATTTATCCGGCCCCCGCCGCACTTCCGGAAGGGGCACCTCTTTCATTGGTGGTCAGTGAGAGGAGCATAGTTCCCATTGAAATATTGATCAGTTTGTTGATTTAAATTTACTTGTTCTTTATTTTAAGTATTGTATTTGTTCCCTTTTTTTTTTTTACTTTAAAATAAGATATGTGCAGTGTGCATAGGAATTTGTTCATAGTTTTTTTTTATAGTCCAGCCCTCCAACGGTCTGAGGGACAGTGAACTGGCCCCCTGTGTAAAAAGTTTGGGGACCCCTGATGTAAGCGGTGTGCAAAGAAGACAGCCCGAGGGGAAGTAAGGAGCCAGGCTGCTGTTTCTGAAGCCGTTTGGTCTCTGGCTTGCACGCCTGCCTCTCACAGAACTCTCCCGCCTTTCCCCTGAGCACCGCAGCCCAGCTGGCCCAATGCTTGTCTTATTTCTGCCTCGCATACAGGCCGGCGGGAGCGGACAAGGGGCACGTAGGCGAGCTTCGGCTGGCTTTAGGATGCCCGCGTGCCCCTCGCTTTTCCGGGACGTGGGCTGCTGGGCTGGCGTTTGCTGTGCCCGGATGTGAAGAAGTTATGCGCCAGGAAGTGAAGGAGCAACAATCTGATGTTTAGGATACTGGGGGCCCGACGACTAGGAAGCTATGGGCACCGACCCTGGTGCGGACTGGGGCTTTCAGGAAACGGCCAGCTCCAATTCTGTCTTGTCCTGATTGAATGACTGTTAGATTCCAGTCCGAAGACTATGTTATTGTTAACAACTTTATTAAAATATAATTCACATACCATACAATTCACCGATTTAAAGATCCGGTGGTTTCTAACTTATTCACAAAGCTGTGCAATCATCACCACAAGCAATTTTAAAACATCTTCATCACCCCAAAGAGAAACCCCCAGACCCTTTAACCATCCTCCCCAACCCCCCCACCACCACCACCCCTAGACCCAGACAACCATAAATCTACTTTCTGTCTCTATTCTCTATGGATTTGCCTATTCTGGGCATTTCAATCAAGAAATGTCTTCATGGTTTTCACTTTTTCCTTTCTCCTGGGTAGGATGAAGACTTCCAGCCCCCTGGCTTCAGCCCTGAGGCCTATGGAAGTAAATGGGGTGCCATGAGGGGCCCCGTGGCAGAGACTCGGGCAGACAGAGGGGTGGGGCGACTTCATGGCAGGGAAAGACAAGGCACAGGTGGGCCCCCAGTGGGCGCTGTGGGCCCGGGGACATGCAGGCAGGCTAACTGGAGGTGAAGCATCCTGTGTAATGGGTTGGGGTACATATCCGGCTTTTTGTCTGGTTGGTCCTCAGTCAGAAGCAAAGGCAAAAAATTTGAGAAACTGTCAGTTATTAATCAGGTCCCAGCCTTTGGGGGCGACTGTCACAAGGGTCGTTAGTGTTTGGTTTCCTAGACTGGTCTGACTCGGAAGGAGCGGGCTGCCTTCCTGGACTGGTTACTGTGGGTCAGAGTTCTACTTTCCCACTCGGTCTGACCACTGTGCACTTGCACATTCCCGTCTAACCCTGGCGCGGGACCGGCTGTGTGCTCCAGCCCACGTCTGCGCTGCTCACCTGGCCTCCCTCGGCCTCAGCGTGCCGGGACAGGCACTCGCAGGTGTGGTGAGGTGGAGGAGGGCATCCAGGCAGAGGAGACGGTGGGCCAGGGGGCTGGGAGGCAAGGAGCCCCGCAGTCTACGGCTCCTGTACCTACGTGTCACACGGATGCCTTTCCGTGGTTGTTCCTGGTCGCATCTGCCTGCCTGTAGTTGGTTGACTAGCACCCCCTGTCACATTCACCCGGTCCTGTGAGTGTGACCTCGTTTGGAAAAAGGCTCTTTGCAGATGTGGGAAGGAGAAACTCAGAGAAGGCCATGTGAGGACACAGCATGGATTTGAGTGGCATGTCGACAAGCCAAGAATGCCAAGAATGGCTGGCAGCCACAGGCAGTGAGGAGAGGGGACGGAGCGGGTCCTCTTTCCGAGCCTGCAGAAGGAAGCAGCGCTCAGGCCCTGTGACCTTAGATGTCCAGCCTCTGGAAAAAGTGCATGTCTGTCTCAAGCCACAGAGTCTGTGGCGATTCGTTCCGGCAGCCTTGGGGAGCTGGTGCCTAGGCCGCCCTAGAGACCCCGCTCTCCTCGCCTCTCTGCCCTACCGTCTCCACCTGCCCACTGCCCCGTGGGGAGGCCGTGCACAGGGCACATCACCTCGAGCACGTCTGTGCTCGACTGTAGCTCAAGTCATAGGAGCCTGAGCTGGAAATCAGAAGAAGAGAGGAGAGTATTTCTTCTCCCTGCCTCCACTCTGCAAGGCCCCATGGGCTGGCCTTGTCCCTGACCAGTGCTCACTGCCCCCTCTCGGTTCCCCACAACTCTCTCTGGTTACCTATTCTGCCCATCTGTCCCAGTCCTTGATCCTTGGGGTCCAGGGTTGGTAATAGCTCCGCTGCTGCTTGCCCAAGGTCCTGCCCTGTCCCTGTAGCTCCTGTCATGACTCATCCTTGCACACTTAGTCTTCTTGTATAGAAACCTTCCGGAGATTATCCTCATGAGTGACCCTGATACCACGCCTGAAATATCCTTTCCACCATCACGGTCAATGACCACACACTAGTTCATTGTGCCATAACAACTTACGTATAATCCATGAATTCATTTAACGACTTCTTTATCACTGTGCATGTCAGTGGGTCTAGTTTCTTGCTTTTATAGGAATGTCTCAGTGCATCTGTAAGGTCAAATTGCTTGATATAGCCATAATGATTTAAGAAACATTTCTGGACAAACATTTATTTGACTAAATAATTTTAAACTATTAACAATTTATTTAATATTACTATTTAATGTTAATTATAATTAATATTTATTTTTTAAGATTTTATTTATTCAGTTTTAGAAAGAGAGGAGAGAGAGAGAGAGAGAGAGAGAGAGAGAAGGGGAGGAGCAGGAAGCATCAACTCTCATATGTGTCTTGACCAGGCAAGCCCAGGATTTCGAACCAGCGACCTCAGCATTCCAGGTCAGTGCTTTATATACTACACCACCACAGGTCAGGTAATGAATTAATATTTAATATGAATCATTTATTAATGATTTAATTCTAAAGATTTTGATACATGGTAAAAAAAAAAAATTACTCTCCGAAAATATTGTATCAACATACACTCCCATCGGGAGAAGACCTGTTTCTTAGCACCAGTTCTATTCAACCTGTTGGATAAATAAGGAAACCCAGAGACAAAGGGGCTCCAGATTTCGCTACTAAATTCAAAGCTGTCCGTTGTGAATGTGGGCACAAAAGAAATTCGCTCTCTGCGCGGTGACCAGAGCTTCCCGGAGTGGAAAAGCATCTTGAATGAGAGAAAACCAGCCCGTCTGAAATAGTTTGTGATGAATGGTTTAGGTCAATGAGAGGGTGATTCCAATTAAGGAATTTTAGTCGAGAGGAGGAGGCAGTGTCGGCTTGAGTAAGTGAATGGCCATTATTGTCTGAGATTAGAGCAGCAAACCCTGCGGATAGAGAATGCATTGTTTGGAGGAACTGATTAAAGAACATGTCGAAAATGGATGTCAGCCCATACGGGAGGGTTGTTCTAACTATAGAGTTTGTGACTCCCACCCCCCCCCACCTCCATGACATTGACCTTATCTTGAGTGAGTTATGATATTTCTTGCATCCCAGCCATGAGATCTCTCATTGAGTTGACCTCATTTTGATAAAATAATCGAATCAGGTTCGTCATCGCCATCAATCTGGACAAATGGGGGAAAAATAAAAAATGAGCAACTCTGTCATGCTTAGATATAATCTCATTAGGAGTCCTTTGTGGTGAGATTGTGGGAACTGCATTACAGTGAACTAATTTCATAACCTTTCTTGAAATCTCAGAATCATTCTCTGCTGTTTAAAAAAATGAATCTGTCTGATATTAAAAATGTGCCTGTTGCAAACTTACCTCACATTTCAAGTTTCGCGAATGGATCCAAACCATGAGACGCCAAGTGCATACAGAGAAGGGTCGAGTCTGAGGGGGTCTCCCTAGAGAAGCCACCGAGCGAACTTGTAGAGCCATTTACAAATGCAAGGTATTGTGTGCTAATTATGCCTCAAAAAAACCCCCCCAAAAAACCCCACATTCCGGTGTAGAAATTTGTTCGATCACAAAATCCAAGGTCTGCAGACAGGAAAATAAACATGTATCCAAGACCTAAAAGAAATCAGCCTATGGGAAAGAGAAGATGTGGAAATAAAAGTTGAAAAACAAAACCCACCATTTGAAAGACCACCTCAAACTCAGATGTGAGGGAACTATGACCTGAGACTCTTTTTTTCTAGTGTTTAAGTCTCACCTCTTCAATACCCACGTTTGTGTATCCCCTTCCTCCCTCCCTTCCTTCCTTTCTCCCTCCCTTCCTCCCTCCCTCCTTCCCTCCCCCTTCTTCCTCCCTCCCTCCCTCCCCCTTCCTTCCTTCCTCCCTCCCTCCCTCCCTTCCTTCCTCCCTCCCTTCCTCCCTCCCTTCCTTCCTCCCTCCCTCTTCCCTCTCTTCTTCCCTCCCCCTTTCTTCCTTCTTTCCTTCCCTCCTTTCTCCCTCCCTTCCTCCCTCCCTCCCCCCTTCTTTCCTTCCCTCCTTCCTTCCCTCCATCCTTCCTTGAACCCTTTTTTCCTTTCTCCCTTTCCTCTCACCTTCACAGGCGAACAAACACTTACCACTGAGCTGCTAGGCCCCGAGCCCCGTTCTGGGGGCAGAGGCACTAGGAATACCCCAAGGACAGGGTCTGCAGGCCTGCCCTCCACCCTTCTCCGGAAGCGGCGTCCACCAGCCATTCTCTCTACGGAAACCTGAGGAAAGCCCAGCGAGAGCCCAGGGGCCACCTCAGCCCCTGGGTTGGCTCCTGCCGTTCTCCCTTGTCGCCTCTCAACCCTCCGCACCCAGCATGCAGGGCTGACCGTCAGAGTCTGGTCCCAGGCCAGCACTGCTGACTGTGGCTGGGACTCGCGTGCCTTCGGGCAGGATCTGGTGCAGTTGTCAGGGTGAGGGGGTCTGGACTGGAGGGAAGGGGCGTCTGTCCCTCAGATGTTATGTCTGAGCAGGAGTAACAAGAGCAAGTGCGGCTTATTATTTACAGCTTAGTCTACACCGACCACTGCAATCTATAATTATTCCCCTCCCCGAAGGATTAAATCAGAAGTTAAAGGAACAAGAACTTTAAGAGAAAGAGCAGCTTCCCCCACCCACCTCACCCACCAGGCACCACAGAAGGGTGAGGCTCGGAGAGCGAGGAGCTCACACGGGCGCATGTGACAATGGACCTCCAGTCTCTTCCCTTTCCTCACTCTTAGGAACAACACCAAGAAAGATGTCATGGCCCTGGCCAGTTGGCTCAGCTGTAGAGCATTGGCCCGGCATGTGGACGTCCCGGGTTCGATTTCCTGCCAGGGCACACAGGAGAAGCTCCCATCTGCTTCTCCACCCTTTCCATCACCTTTATCTCTGTTTCTCTCTTCCCCTCCCACAGCCAGGGCTCCATTGGAGCAAAGTTGGCTCAGGTGCTGAGGACGACTCCATGGCCTCCGCCTCAGGCACTAGAATGGCTCTGGTTGCAGTGGAGCAATGGCCCAGATGGGCAGAGCATTGCCCCCTGGTGGGCATGCCAGGTGGATCCCTGTCAGGGAGCATGCAGGAGTCTGTCTCTCTGCCTCCCTGCTTCTCATTTTAGAAAAATAAAAAAAAATTAAATTAATTAAAAAAAAAAAATAAAGATGTCTCCCCATTATGTATGTGTTTATCCATTTCTCTACACAGCATAGCATGGGATTTAAACACAGGGGCTTGGAGTTCAATGGTCTGGATTCAAACCCTGCTCCCAGCACTTGCTAGCTCTGTCACCAGCCTGGGGAACGTTGCTCAAACCACCTCTTTTTTCCATTCCTCCCCTGTGAAGTGAGGCTGTTTCTAGCCCCCATGTCATCAGATTGTGGGGGGGGAGGAGGGGGAGGAGAAGAGGTGCAGAGAGGACTTGGGAATAGCGCCCCAACAGGCTGGGAGGGAAATATACTTCGTCTGTTAGGACGAAGCACCTGCTCTGTCCAGCACCAGAAACACAGCCCTTGCTCTCAGCCTACTAGAAGAGGGACAGGGGACACCACACAAGATGACCAGTGCCACCATTGGCGCCCTGGGGACAAAGAGGATGGACATCAACGGCGGTCAGGATAGTGGAAGAGACTGAAGGGAGACTTCCCCGAGAGAATGACCTGTACACTGAATTCCTAGTGACCAATAAGATCCCACGAGATGAGGAAAAGCGGGAGAGGTCAGGAGAGAAAACTCCTGAGAATGAGAGGCGCTTGCTGGTGGTTCCGTGAGGTTAGAGCAGATCGTGGAAGACTGCCAATGGCAGAGAGGACGCGGCTGAACCAGGAAGGGTCCTTTCCTCCATCCTAAGGAATGTGAAATCTGTCCTAAAGCCAAAGGGAGGCTCTAAGGGATTTTAAACAAGCTGACGCCCTAAAGGGTTAACACACCAGCATGCCACTGTCCACCACTATCTTTATAGTGCATCTGAAAGAAAACTTATGTTTGCCTTTTGTCGTCTCAAAGTATTTGTAGTACCCCGCGTTGAGGTCTTGAATTGTGGCCGATTTTTCCTGAAGCCGTAGTTACAGTTTCGTGCAGGATAGATGATAAGTGCTTGCGCCTGTGAAATGTTTTTCCCATTTATTTTCTCACTGTGTGCAATCATTTCCAAAAAGGGCCCACCAGTTGTATTTCTTTATCTGAGGTGTCTGATGTGGTCGGACACATGGCGGGGCCTTTTGCAGCATTTAGGGCAAAGTACTTGGCTGAGCCATCAAGTCAGTGTGAGTGTAATCAGCAGGTTTATTTGAGGAAATGTATTTATGGGACCAAATGGCTGTTCTAAATAGGGCCACTATCAGGCCTTCTTGCTGTTGCTATAAATGTCCCTCCAGAGCATGGCTACCCACAAAAAAAGTCCATAATGGTTTCTGGACATGACTTCAAGACCACATTTATGCTGGATCCAGTCAATGCACATTTGTGTGCTTGGGCAATTTCAGCAGTGTTTCTGGAATGCATAGGTACAAACTCAATGCTAGATTCCTTATTAAATGTTTCCGGGGCGATCAAAGGCACAAAGGGGGGGAAACAGACATATTAGTTAAGTAGTTAATGAAGCCAAAGGGTTAAAATGCAACCCTAAATTGTTCATCGCTTGGAATAACCTAAGGAGAAATCATAACTAGACATCCTGGAGTCGCTGCAAAGGACACTATCTTTCCTCTGGTCCCACGGGTGCCCTCTTCGCTGGAGCTTAGCAAGGAAGAGCCCAGCTGAGTGAGGAGCTTCCAGGGGACCCTCTGCAAGAACAGGAGGCTGGGGCCTCGTGGCTGAGCCTGCTGAAGGCCGGGGATAGTTGTCCCTCCGTCTAGATGGAAACTCTGGTTTCCATGGGTCTAGACCTCACCCTGCAGATGCACTCAGAGACATGGCTGCTTTTTAGATTTCTTACAATATGTCGCTGCCAAACCCCAAACTATCTTTTCCATACATCCTTGTTTTGCCTCCCCACCACTAACCTGTGTACTACAGAAATGGAAACATTTCTTTTTTTTCTCTCTCTCTCGCTCTTTTTTATTAAGTGAGAGGCAAGGAAACAGAGAGACAGACTCTCACATGCACCCGGACTGGGATCCACCCAGCAAGCCATTTGTGGGAAGATGCTCGTGGATCTGGGGCTGCTGCCCTGTTGCTGGGCAACCAAGCTATTTTTAGTGCCTGAGGTAAGGCCACAGAGCCATCCTCAGGGCCCTTGCTCAAACCATTTGAGCCATGACTGCAGGAGGAGAAGAGAGAAAGAAAAAGAGAGGGGGGGGGAAGCAGATGGTCATTCTCCTGTTAGCCCTTGACCAGGAATTGAACCCAGGACTTCTACAGGCCAGACTAACATTCTACTGCTGATGCTGTACAGCTGAGCCAACTGGCCAGGACCTGTGATGGTTGATATTTAGTTACAAGTTGTTGCTTCTCCTGAGCAGCTCTGTGAGAAGTCTCCTGGGCTGTAAACACTCATCAGATTCTGCTCCTCTTGGTGCTTTGGGAAATGGAAGAGAGACAGCCATGTTTGGGGTGAGCAAAGTAGTGTGGGAATAGGCAGCTGACTTAGGGAGTGAGAAAGATGCACAGGTTACCCAGTGTCAGTAAAACAGGACTCTGTAGCAAGAAATGACTGTAGGAATATAAAGTGTATCCCTAACCCCCAAATCGGGGGTGGGGTTGGTCATCAGAAATCTTGGTGAGGCCATGAACCGTCTATAGCCAGGCTGTGGCCAAAGGGCTCAAACGAGTTCATTTGGATATTAAAGAAGAAGGATGATTGTGACGGCTGGAAGATTTAGGGTGTCAGTTAGGCATAACGACCTACATGGAGCAAAACGATTTTGTGATTCATCAGTTTCAGAGCTGCTGTCCTGACTCCTCACTGGGCGCCGAGTCAACTAGTGGCCCATGCATGAGACATTCTTTTTTCTTTGGCTTTTTAAAAATCCCTTTTCAGTTTTTTTGTTCTTTACTAGAGAAGGCCTCTAGTAGACACAATTTCTCCTTTTTAATTCCTTCAATTAATGAGGTGCTAGTTTCTTGTGTTCTCTAATTGAAGCCATTTTTTCCTCCTTTCACAAACGCAACACATAATTGCCCCGTAGATGGAGAAAGGCCAAGTGGGAATGAGCAACGGCATTGTTTTCAAATGGAAGTGGTTTTATTGCTTTTCACACTGCAAAAGGAATTTTTAAAACAAGATTTCTTTTTAAGTCAGACAATACAGAAACCTGGAGAAAAGTAAAAATATCTCATGTTCTAAAACACAGAGAGTTTTTTTTTAATCTTATTTTTAAAAAAAAAAAAAAAAAAAACCATAATGGTGTACAGTTGTGTAACTGGTTTTATCTTCCTATAGCTCTGTATTGTGAGATCTGTATTTGCCATCTCAATAAATACAGATCGTCACCTGAAGTGGTTGCATGGTATTCTGTTGAGCGGGTTCCCTTAACTTATTTAATCAAGCTATCAATTTTAAACGTTTTAGAAGCCGTGGAGAGATTGATGTCTTTCACCGATGTTTTTGCACCTTCATCAGCCTGTTTCCTGGAGATTCACCCTGGAAGTGGGAGGGATGTGCTCATTCGGTGGCACGTGTACTGAGCGCCTAGTAACGCACATCTCTGTTGGTGCCGGGAGTACGGTAATCCTCAGGATGGTCCCTGCTTCGGAGTGGTTAGTCTGGGGGAGAATTTAGGTATTGGGTATATATATATACACTTTATTTATTCATTTGAGAGAAAGAGACAGAGAGAGAGAGAGAGAAGGGGGAGGAACAGGAAGCTTCAACTCCCATATGTGCCTTGACCGGGCAAGCCCAGGGTTCTGAACCAGGGACCTCAGTGTTTCCAGGTTGACGCTTTATCCACTGCACCACCACAGGTCAGGCGAGAATTTAGGTATTAAACAAGACACTCAGTTACAGTAGGATGAGTATGTTCATGGGGGAAGTACCGAGCATCTTGGTTCAGAGGATATGCACTTTTCAAAAGGCTCCTGCAGCCCTCGAGCTGTTTCCCCAGAAACCTTGTGCTAATGCAGCCTTCTCCTCAGCAGGCTCCTCTGTGAACCCACATATTTTTAAATCTTTGCCAATCCTACAGGCTAAAATTGCTTCTCGTTGTCATGTTCATGACAATTAATTATATTTATAGGTTTCTGGTTACTTTTTTACTGTCCTGTCCATTTGTAAGGAGGCACTTAGCAACCCTACCTTCGTGTGCCTATGGTTTCAGAATGCTAATTGCTAAATTCCCCAAAGATATGTTTATATTTCATACCTCAAGCAAATGGGTCCGACTTTGAAGACGGTCCCTTGCATCATCGCCTCAGCCCTCCCTGACTTCCCCGTGCTCCCCAACACCAAGCCAGCGGCATGCAGCCCTCCTGTTTCCATCAGGGCTGCTCCCAGCCCTGCTCCCCCTGAATACCCACCACGGCCTTGGAGAGCTTGGGGGAGGCCTTCTCTCCAAGGCGTATCTGTGCTGGACTCTTTCTGCACAAAATGCATCCGCGCAGAATTTGGGCGGATAGAAGGACAGGATAAAAAGGTAAAGGACTTGAGTAACGATCCAGTTTAGAAGAATTTGGGATTTGTTGGTAAATCCCACCATAGGCTTATTTAACCATTTGCTGGGCTATAAGCATGTCAATCATTTCTGTTTTGTTAATAATCTGGGAAATAAAGTGTCATTTTTTTTTTCCTCCACTCAACTAATACTCATTGAGCTCCTCATCCGTGCTAGGACTAGCGCCTGAGGATCCAATGTGTGCGTGTAATTACATAAAGATCCCTTTTTTATACATTTCCACTATTGTTGCTTCAGTGGACCTGCTGACTTGGAAAGTCATTTTCGAGCAGCTGGGTTGACAGGTCCCAATAAGGGTGGAATGGTTCATTGTATCTTCAGGATCTGCATGGTGAATCTCTCCCCTAGAAAACCAGACCTCAGTGCAGAACACCTGGGGAGGGGGCCATCCTCAGCACCCAGGGGAGACCAGCTCTCGGGTGACCTGTATTACGAGGACACCCATCCCACGAGGACAGTCCTGGTGCCTGTGGAGTTGCTCTCTGCTGCCAAGGACCAGCAATCTGTCTGTGGGAAATCTGACTACTGCACACTACCGAATTTTTCTTTAGCTATTCCCTCTCTGCCTTCTGTTGTCAGTGCCTTTTCAAAATTGCCAGCCTGTCTCCTTTATACTAAAGAGACACTAAGGAAAGGGACCTTCGTGGGTGCTCAGGCTGGCCTTGTTCTTTGAGACAGCCGGGGGACGTTCACTCCTGCACACAGTGAGGGTCAGCAGAGAAATCCAAGCCACCTGAGTCCAGTGGATGTCTCCTCTCTGCACACAATAATATTCCTCTTCTTTCTCTTCCTGTTCTTGCTCCTCCTCTTTTTTTTTTTTTTTTCTGTATTTTTCTGCAGCTGGAAACAAGGAGAGACAGTCAGACAGACTCCCGCATGCGCCCGACCGGGATCCACCCGGCACGCCCACCAGGGGCGATGCTCTGCCCACCAGGGGGCGATGCTCTGCCCCTCCGGGGCGTCGCTCTGTTGCGACCAAAGCCACTCTAGCACCTGGGGCAGAGGCCAAGGAGCCATCCCCAGCGTCCGGGTCATCTTTGCTCCAATGGAGCCTCGGCTGCGGGAGAGGAAGAGAGAGACAGAGAGGAAGGAGAGGGGGAGGGGTGGAGAAGCAGATGGGTGCTTCTCCTGTGTGCCCTGGCTGGGAATCGAACCCGGGACTTCTGCACGCCAGGCCGACGCTCTACCACTGAGCCAACCGGCCAGGGCTGCTCCTCCTCTTTTTTATTCTGAGCTCCGCCCCTCCCCAAACCTTTTATAACCTGCAGCACATTGACAAACTGAGAAGCGGCCAGGCCTCTTGAGATGTCATCACAACCGATGCAGAACAGGAAGCTTCACCCCGACCCAGGGGCTGCCACCAAATGGAGCCACCCTTTGATCACACAAGGAAGGGCCTCCGAGGACTGTTTTTACCAAAGCTCTTCCTGAATATTTACACATCAGTGGGAGAATAATATCGCCCTTTGACTTAATTATAGTAGAGCTTTGTTTCGTCAATGCAAGAAATCCTTAGCGATAAGGCCCAGTGAGAAAACACAGAGGCCGCTCTAAGCAGACATCTCAGCTGGAACCCTAAGCCACATCAGAAGGGCAGTTTCTCACGTTTTTAATTAATTTCAGTATAGTTCCTGTGCTATTGATATTTTTTTTTCCTTGTGCTTTTGTAAATGAGTTTTTCACGGATGATCGGGTCATTCGCGCCCTCACTCGGACAGGGAAATCTGGGTCTTCGTCTGTGTAGGATCAACATGGCCCATCTGAGCCCGGAGAGGATCGATGCCAAGATAGGCCTGACCTCGGGCACGTGGTTCACGATGGCCCTGGCGACAGCACACGGCCGCCCAGACCAGCACTGGGGGTGCGGCGGGGCCACGGGGACAAGGTGAACCTGGCTCAGTGTCTGTTGTCAGCGCTGCAAACAAATGGCTGGGATTCAGAGAAAGATTCAATTGTGTGTGAGTTATTATAGCTTGACAGTCCTCGTTACTTGTTTATTGACTTTTATTTTTAGACTTAGAAATGTTCCCCTCGTGAACCCCTCCGGGGATGTGCACAGCAGCAGTCAAGTTACACAACCAGCCCTGGCCGGTTGGCTCAGCGGTAGAGCGTCGGCCTAGCGTGCGGAGGACCCGGGTTCGATTCCCGGCCAGGGCACACAGGAGAAGCGCCCATTTGCTTCTCCACCCCTCCGCCGCGCCTTCCTCTCTGTCTCTCTCTTCCCCTCCCGCAGCCAAGGCTCCATTGGAGCAAAGATGGCCCCGGCGCTGGGGATGGCTCTGTGGCCTCTGCCTCAGGCGCTAGAGTGGCTCTGGTCGCAACATGGCGACGCCCAGGATGGGCAGAGCATCGCCCCCTGGTGGGCAGAGCGTCGCCCCCTGGTGGGCGTGCCGGGTGGATCCCGGTCGGGTGCATGCGGGAGTCTGTCTGACTGTCTCTCCCTGTTTCCAGCTTCAGAAAAATGAAAAAAAAAAAAGTTACACAACCAACCCGCTGACCACAGCCGGCCAGAGAGCCAGCCGCTGAGATGGTTTAAACCCGATCTCACTGTCGCTCGCCCTCCGATCCAACCCAGAGGCGGGGATGTATATTCTCGGCTCTCTGTCACCCGAAGGTCAGGACACACCTCAGGTCACCAGCACAAGCTCAGGTCGGACCTGAAACTTGTTCTTAAGCAGCAAAGCAGAGAACAAAACCCTTCTTAGAAGTTTGCTCATTGATTTTTTGAGGGCCAGCAGTTGGAATCCTCACCCACAGGACCAGAGAGCAATGAAGGCGAGAAACAGGAAGCCAGAGGCCCTGCCGGGTGCAAGTCTGCAGCTGACTACCTATGCAGCCTCGAACATGTCAGCCTCCATTCCTCATCTGGAGAAAGAGGAAGGGGTGGGGGTATTTGGGGTGGGCATCGGAACTCGTCCTCCACACAGCGCCTTCTTATTGGGTCCACGGGTGTACGGGAAACTGCCTTAAGCTCTGTGGATCGAAGAGTGAACAATGGAAATAGAGGCCTTGCCTTCCTGCTCATATTGGCACTACTGAGAAGTGCACAGACAATAACAACAGAGTGGTAACTGCAGAAGGACAGGAGAAATGCCAACGCCAGGGTCCCCAGCGCCAACGAGGGAGCATGCCTTCCTGGAGCAAGTCTTCTCAGCTGAGACCCGCAGGCCGACCCGGGTGGTCAGGGCTGGCGGGACACCTCATTGACCCCTACGCTCTGTGGACTTCACCCATTCCTATTCCCTCCCCTTTCTCCTTAACTAGCGGACACCGTGCAGCCCCTGTCAGGGGCTGTCCCGTGCAGGCCCCAGTGCCCCTTTCCCCTCTATTCTTTTCTCTGTACTGACCTGGTTGCCTCCTACCCTGGTCACATCCGATTCTCCATGGACCCCCCCCCCCCCCCCCCCCCCCCGGCATCCGCACAGCTGAAGAACGCTGCAGAAGGCCCACCGTGCCTCTGGTCCCGCTCTGAGGATCCGGTCGGGGGTGGGGGACTCTGGTGGCCCAGGTGCTGCCAGGGACCTGCCTCCTGTCCTCGCATTCACTCTCCCTCCTTTGGTGGCCGCTTTGCAAATGCAGAAAGTCCTTACTTCACATCTTAACACATTTCTAATGCTAAACAATAAAATAAATGTGAACTATAAATACATTGTGGAAAGATGAATAAAAACAAGTAAGTTCCTTCTTTTCCAGTCTGGTTATCTCAGTGCAGGGTTGCAGGTGGTCAGAACCTGTCTGGGCAGCTCAGGGTACCCGACAGGACCCCCACAGACAAGACGATGCCCTTCTGTCACAGGGCCACACAAGCAGCCTGGTTATCTCAGTGCAGGGTTGCAGGTGGTCAGAACCTGTCTGGGCAGCTCAGGGTACCCGACAGGACCCCCACAGACAAGACGATGCCCTTCTGTCACAGGGCCACACAAGCACTCACCCAGACTGGGACCATGCAGACACGCCAGTTCACCTCCAATGCACACGGGTGAGCAGTGGGAGGAAACTGGAGTCACCGGAGAACAGCCACAGACACGTGGGGAGAACATGCAAACACTATGCTGACAGGGGCCCCTAGTGGCAATCAATTATTTTTCAATCAAAGTTACAACAAAATGACATCATTTACATTATTTAAGGACCTGCCACAGTCCCCTTCCCAGATCTCCCAAAACCATTCTGTGGACTTCATGGAGATAAATCAGAAGAGAAGTCCCATAAGTGCCACCCCACATGACCCACCTATCCATAAACTCCGCTCTCCCCCCTCCCCTTACTCTGGGTGAGCTGTTGGTTCCTGGAAGGTCAAAGGCCGCCGCCATCATGGCCATTCACATGCAGGTTCCCATTAGATTTGGGCAGATGGTGAAACAGTGGAGCCAAAAAATAGTAGGCTATTCCTTTATTCAAGTCTTATATCAGCCGATGAGCAAACACACAGGGGAAAAAAAAAACACTTCCCTCTTCATTCAAAGCTATTGATACATTCTCTGGTTCCACAACCAGGATAATCTTCTCTGGTTCCTCCTGGAATCAAAGGCCCCACCAGTCCCAAAGCCCCTCACCTCTGGTTCCCATCTGCCAACGTGGCTTCTTACTCAGCAAAACTAGCTCCTCTCTCTTATCCTGCCATCTTGGCTTCTTTCCCCTTCTCCTCCTTCCTCTCCTTTCTTTTTAAAACTTTTCTGGCATGAAAACCTCTTCTCCAGCAAACATCAGCATAACAATGGCCCTTCCCAAGCAGGAAGGTAATTTGCAATTTCACAGATCACATACCTGGCGTTGCCCAGCACCATTTTTAACAGTAAAAGTGAACAAACTCAAAAAACACAAATTTTACAAACTCATTTGCCCAACATGTGTTCCTCCCTGAGGCCAGCCCCTGACTTGTGTCCTACGTGGCCTGGAGTGAGTGTCAAGTAAGAATAACCCTGCCACATCCACCATGTTCTGTCCGGTGCCCGGCTCTTGGGGAAGACACTGCCAGAAGGAAGTGCCACCCCGAGGTGGCCGAGCTGTGAGAGGCTGCACTGGCCATAGAGAGAGGCATACGGGGGGAGAGAAGCACCCTGCCGACCCTCAGCTCTTCCGGTCACCTTGTTCTCGACACCAACAGGAGACGACGGAAGCCTCTGGAAGTCCAGTCATGTGGCCTTCGGGTGACTGCAGACAATATCTGACTGCAATTACAGGAGATACCCCTACGCAGAATCATAGAGTGATTCCAGCTGAGTCACTGATGCAGGAGACATAACAAGATACGGTTGTTTCCAGCCATTGAGTGACAGATAGAACAAAAGGGAACCCCTTTCAGTGCCCAGGGTACAGTCTGACTCTCCACGGCTGCTCAGTGTAAGTGTGCTCTGCTTTGGAAACTCCAACATGAGAAATTTGGTTTCAGAGAAATAAATGAAAGCCTATAAGATTATTGTGTTATTATCATTGGAGCTTCCCCGGCAGTTGTAAGCATTATTAAGAGAGGGTAATAGCTACTTATTGGAAGCCTCTGAGCAGAAAAACAAAAAGAGAATCGTTGGGAATAACTACCTTTTAAAGATAATTAGGTGCCGAGGTAAAAAAAAACCCTAAAATGTGTAGTGTAAGTAAATGAGAAAATTATGCAAAGACCAAAATTGAATTCATACACTACCTTTCAGGAACAAACACAGATATAAGGTATCAGTAATACGTATACTGCAAAAATGTACCCTCCACCATAGTAATTCGGGTCGCTTCAATCCTTAGCCTGCTTCAATGCCCTGTCCTAACCGCTGTTAACCAGCCTAGGCCACACTCAAGGAAAAACAGAATTGAAAACCAGATTTTCCAGGCTGATGGTCCACACAGGCCCACTTCACCAGATGTTGCCACATTTCTGCTTTACCTAACAGCTCTGAAGAGGTGCTTCTACTGTGTACTCAAGGTTCAAGAATGCCACAGTTCAATCAGAAGATCCATTAACCCATGGAACTGTCAGAACTAGTCGGGGCTACAGTCAAGTTAATATGATTTTAGATATTACACAAGATTCGGGAAACATTTACCTTGTTTGTTTGTAAACCAAAGCATTAGCCCAATTCTGAAATCTCAACAGAATGTCAGAAAACTATCAAAGACCCTGGCTAGTTGGCTCAGTCATAGATTGTCAGCCCAACGTGTGGACATCCTGGATTCGATTCCCGGTCAGGGCACACATGAGAAGTGACCATCTGCTTTTCTTTCCCTTCCTTCTCCCCCTTCTCTCTCTCTCCCCCTCCTATAACCAGTGGCTCAATTGGTTTGAGCATTGGTGCCCGGTACTGAGGAAAGCTGCACTGGTCTGAAAGCGTGTCAGCCTCAGGTGCTAAAAATAGCTTGGTTGATTTGAGCACCAGCCCCAGATGGGGGTTGCTGGGTGTATCCTGATCATAGTGCATGTGGGATATAAAATAAAATAAAATAAAATGATTACGATCAAAGAACTGCAGTGTGTGAACTATGGGAAAACAAAAAAAAAAGGGCATTCAGATCAGAACTAGGAAGAGGACGCGGTTCCCAACAGGGACGCCTGGCTGGCATGGTGTTGATGAGCGCAGCAGTGTTAGTATTCTGAGAAGGAAGTGGCTGCCTGCAAGGTTGGCCTGTCCCGTGGCTGGGAGGAATAAGATAAAGGACACTTTGATGTTTTCATTTAAAGCTTTTGCTCAATAATTCAATAAGAAGATTTATTAACCTATGAAGCCACCAAAATGAAGCAGGAATAGAATAAAATTACACACTTTTTAGCTACTCCTGAAGACTTGGGGAATATCGAGCTTTTCTGCTCCTTGGCATTTACCCATCATCAAAGGAGGGGTGAATGAATGAACGAGCCCTCCAAACAGGATGGAAGATCGAGGTGAACGAAATCTGTTAAGTGCAACTTTCTTACTGTATTGTCGTTTACATTTTCTCCTAAAAGAAATAAATCTATATCCTCTGGCGAGGTCTCTAAGAGAAGAAAAGACTATTTGCAACAGAGAATTCTTCTACTTTAAAAGTGCTGGGCACACTTGGATGTTGAGACCTGAACTGGATCGGTTCAGTGGAAGGAAGACCAATCAGGCGTCTGGGACTGTCAGCCCTGCCTTCAGCTCCAAGCCGGGTCTGCAGGGAAGACACTCCTGGCTCTTCAGGAAGGCGGAGGACAAGAGGGGAGGGATGTTGGTTATGAACGCATTGGAGATATAAGGAGTGTGAGGCACTTGAGTAGTGAACATTTCAGAAATAAAAGAACTGTTGGAGGACAAATGATGGGATTGAGGCCACTGAGAAAAAGGAGCTAAAAAGCCCACAGACATGAATTGGAAGAAAGAATATAGCCAGAGACCATGTGGGAAAGGTCACGATGGGAGCACATAGGTTTTCTGATGATTTACCTGCTATCACAAATAATGAAAGACAAGCCACCACCAGTATCAGAAAACACTTGAGGGAAATTCAGAAAATTGCATGACTACAGCCAACTGATGACTTTTTGACCCATAGTTTCTGATGGGGCTGTAGGAGATGGGGCGTGTGTGTGTGCGCGCGCGCACGTGTGAGTGCGCACGCAAGCTCGCGCGCATGGTGTGTTGAGGGCCCGGACACCAACTAAGATTCTAATCACCGATCATTCCAGTGTGAAAAAGGGGGTTTCCACATCACCAACTCAATTCTCAGACACCAGCTCAACTCCTCTCAAGTCTGACCCTATCAACCTGGAGTCTGTCATTAGATTGCTCCACGGAGAAAAGAACAAAAGTTGCCATTTCTATGACAGCCGAGAGCTGAGCCCACACAAATGCAGCACCCCTGCAATCGGGGGGCCTCTGAGCAGAGCAGCTATTGAAGCCTTGAAGGGCTGAGCATGAACTAACCTCTAATTTAGACGCCTGAGCAAAGGATGCCCACAGACTGCACTTGAATGCCTATGGGTTGTCTATAGTTTCGGATCCCAAATAACAACTGCCCTGTGTGTCTGCAAATAAACCACTTTTATTCTCTCTCTGATCTTCATGCCTTTCCTTTCTTTTTCTTACCTTATTGCAAGGGCTAGGGCCTTGGATAAAAATGAAGAGATTGGACAACCTTATTTTGATCCTGAACTTAGGGGAAAAGCAGTTCATATTTCACCATAAAGTACAATGTTAGTCCCAAGTTTTCCATACATTCTATTTATCGGTTTGATAGAGTCTCCTTATCTCCCTAACTGGCTGATATCTTTTGATGTTTGTTTTATCACAAGTATTAAGTTTTTTCTAAATATTTTTTTTTTGCATCTATTAAAGTCATCACATTTCTATTCTATTCCATAAATATAACATTTTCTTTTTTTTTTTTTTCAGGGATAGAGAGAGAGTCAGAGAGAGGGATAGACAGGGACAGACAGACAGGAACGGAGAGAGATGAGAAGCATCAATCATCAGTTTTTCGTTGCAACACCTTAGTTGTTCATTGATTGCTTTCTCATATGTGCCTTGACCGTGGGCCTTCAGCAGACAGAGTAACCCCTTGCTCGAGCCAGCAACCTTGGGTCCAAGCTGGCGACCTCAGGGTCTTGAACCTGAGTCCTCTGCATTCCAGTCCGACGCTCTATCCACTGCGCCACCGCCTGGTCAGGCAACATTTTCTATTTCATAAGTATAATAAATTATTTTTCCCTCCTGAGACAAAACTCTCCCTGGTCATGATATTTACTCTTTTTATAAATTGCTTGATTTGATAAGCTATTATCTTGTCGAGGATTTTTATATTCATGATAGACATTGGCCTCTAATTTGTTTTTTGTAATATTTGTTGAGTTTTAGAATTAGGGTTATGCTGATCTTAAAAAATGAGTTAGAAGCATTTCCTCTATCTTTTCAAAAAAAATTACTTTTTTCTTAACTGTTTGATAGAATTCACCAGTGGAACAACTCAAGCCTAGAGTTTTCTTTCTGCAAAATTTGAATAACAAATTTAATTTCTTTTATAAATATAAGGCTATTCAAGTTTTCTGTTTTATCCTGTGTCAGTTCGTATACATTATTCAAGGAGTTTCTCCAATTTCACCTAAGCTGAATTTGTTGGCATAAAATTATTCATAATGTTACCTTATTATTATTCTTTTAATGTTTGTAAGATCTGTAGTGACAACCACTTTTTCATTCCTGATAGGGGTGATTGGTACTCATGTTGTAACATATGTCAGCACTTTATTTATTTTTATTGCTGTATAATATTTCATTGTATGCACATACCACATTTCATTTACCCATTTGAGTGGTTAGTACATTTTGGCTCTTGAGAACAGTGATGCTATAAACATTTGTGCACAAATTCTGGTATGGAATCCTCTAGCTTTTTTTTTTTTTTTTTTTTTTTTTTTGAGAGGAGAGAGAGAGAGTGAGAAAGAGAGAGAAGGAGGGAGGAGTAGGAAGCATCAACTCCCACATGTGCCTTGACCAGGCAAGCCCAGGGTTTCGAACCGGCGACCTCAGCATTCCAGGTCGACGCTTTATCCACTGCACCACCACAGATCAGGCTGGAATCCTATAGCTTTGACATTGGTTTGCTACTTTGATCCCAACAGACCTTCCCAATTACCACCCACTTTCATTTCCTCATCACGGTGTGATTAAGTGAGATTCTCTTGGTTCTTGTCCCCAAGAGGTAGGTATTCGGGTCATGCAGCCGGAGCTGGGTTAAGCCTGGGATGAAATCTTGAGGCTCACCAGGCACCCGTACACTCTAAGTCTGAACTTAGAGTTCCTGAGCTGCTGCCGCAGGTGCAGGAAAAGATACAGTAGGTGAAGAATTGTATGACGTGTCAAGAACTCTTGCTTAAGAATTCTTGTGCGATATGTAATTATTCGATTTAGGCACCTATGGTTCAGCGGTATACTGTGCCTCTCAGATTAGCTTTGTTCATATGCACACACACGCTTCTCCCCCTGGACGTCCTCAGGGGCAGCTTGCTATGGTCTGAAGGAAGAGTTCACCCCGTGGAACCCATCTTCTCCTCCGCAATTTGTACGAACTCCAAAGGACACAACGGCAATAATGGAGTTTCCTTAATAACTTTTATAATTTACTTGACCCAGGACCACGTCTGTTGTCTGCAAAGGTCCCTCACATTAAATGAGAATTTGGTACGTCCTTCATTTTTTATTTTCCTTTTAAAGGGCTTGCGGGTAAAACTCCTGAAAGAACTTTTCTGTGTGCTAATAGATCAAGCCTTGAATTGACTTAATAAAGAAAGAAAGGAAAGAGCAGAAGGAGGTTAAGTACGTGTGAATTTATAGATGTTGTGGTGTCTGGAGTCCATGTAAATAATACATTACCTCACTGTAAATATTAGCTCTGCTCCAGTCTAGCTCTTTAAACAAATGACCCAGCCCCAGGGAACAAAGAGAGGCTCTGCTCTTAAATGATCTTTTTAACACCAGCTCCTGGTACTTAGGACCCTGCAGGGAATGCCCGGGATGTGTGGTCCTTAACAGGCCGGTTTGCAGCATGAAATAGTTTGTGAAGAAAAAAATCTTCTCCATATAAAACAAAAACTAAACCATGCTAAGCAATGAATCTTTGAAGAGCCATTACAGTAATTGCTATTGACCTGGAGACTCCAGGCTTTTAAACATTCAGAAGGTAATATTTGTTAAGGTAATAAAAGTGGATCCTTTGACCAAGATCATTAGGGCTAGAAGCAAGGCTCATCTGGGGACGCATGATTCACACCTGTCCTGGGGGCCCAGCCTGACGTTCTTCTGGCTGCTGGCCTCTCTGGAAAAACCACCAGCTTCTGCCTCCCTGCTGGGGCTGCTGCTGTGCCTCCAAGCACCATGCTTGTCCTGCTGGTCCCCAGGGTCCACCTGCTCCTCACCAGCAATGTCACTGATGCCTAATGCTCCTGGTTTCCAATCTATGGACCAAAGGGAGAGAATCTCAGGGCACCCCTGCTCCAGCCCCAGGAGTTTACAGTGAATCAAAACAGACCTTCTCATTTGCTTACTCCCAGCCTCCCCCCTCTCTCTCTAGACCCCTGTGTCAGAGACGGGGAACGGCTTTGAGGAAGAGCCCCAGCCTATGGTGTGCAGAGCCATGTCAGGTACAACTTCTTCCCGTGGGTGGGTCTCTCTCCAGGAAGTGCCTGGCTTTTGCAGACAGAGTTTGGCCAGGTCACCTTGCCAACTCCGGGGCTGAGTCCCTTCCTGGTTAGCGTGTCAGCGCCGCCACACACACATCTGCTGAGCCTGCTGTGCCCGTCCACCCTGGACGACAGAAGGCCGTTGTTCCAGTGTGGACTCCTCCGCAGGATCTTACAAAATAGCTATCTTCAGCGAGCTTGTTTACAGGCGGTTGTATTTCAAACATTGGCAATGGCCTATCCAGTGGTTCCTTAAGGTATACTGTCCATATGTGCTATTGTAAGGAATGATTTAAAATTAAATTAGGCAGTCACTTAAAAGATAACTGGCTACAATAGTTCTGTATTCTAGCAGAGTCTTTTTGCAGATAATGCTACAGCGTTATCCATGCTTTAGATGACTCTGGGGTAAAGAGAGAGAGAGAGAGAGAGACAGAGAGAGAAACAAGGCTCTTTGTTGGTAAAGAGGGAGCCCCTGAACAGCAGTGTTGAAAGCAAGTCTCAAAACAAGTCAGTCCTTCCACCAACAAAGTGAGAAGAAGAAAGCTAACAGAGACGTCACTGACAGGGTGGGCGCCCAGTGCCGGAGGCGGTGGGGGGTTGGCTTCTGTTGATGTTCCTTTGAGATTCTGGAAGTTTACTGGTCATGTTTCATTCCTTAGGGAAATCATTCCTTTGTGTGTGTGTGACAGAGACCGAGAAAGAGACATAGAGAGGGACAGATAGGGACAGACAGGCAGAAAGGGAGAGAGATGAGAAGCATCAACTCTTCGTTGTGGCACCTCAGTTGTTCATTGATTGCTTTCTCATATGTGCCTTGACCAGGGGGTTACAGCAGAGTGAGTGACCCCTTGCTCAAGCCAGCAACCACGGGGTTGTGTCTATGATCCCACGCTCAAGCCAGCAACCCTGCACTCAAGCTAGTGAGCCCATGCTCAAGTTAGCAACCTCGGGGTTTCGAACTTGGGTCCCCTGCGTCCCAGTCTGATGCTCTATCCACTGCGCCACTGCCTGGTCAGGCAGGAAAATCATTCTTAAATTGCACCACAAAAGGCACTTAAAATACCATTTTTCTGCATCAACCCTTCTCTTGGGATTGCCCACTCTGCCCCGCTGCTGCAGAGGGTCCCTCAGAACGCAGAGTCTGGGGACGTGGCGTTCGACAAGATGCCCTCTGCTTCTCAGAGGCGAGGGTAACGCGAGTGTGGGTCCCCGGAGGCTGGCAGTGCCATGCATTCAGCTAATCAGTCATCCATCCTTATCAAGCACTTGCAACAGAGTGCTGAGCTCCACGGCAAGTGTGGCCCATGCAGCTGTGAGGAGCACTGTCCCCTCATTCGGGAGCTCACGGGGAAAGGGGGAAATCGTGAGTCTGAATATTGTGGTTCCCCATTGGAGGGGTGATTGAGGTCGCTGTCCTGGCACTTCCTTCTCTCTTTGCCATGCTTCCTGTTTGGGCTGCTCCTCAGGGCATTGTCCCGCCCGCTCCGCTCCAGGTGTCCTGCACAGACTCCAGTGACCTGTGAAGCCACCGGATGCCTGTTCTCTCCAGTGTCCCCATCCACAATGCAGCTCTTCGCCATGAGCTTCCGAGTCATTCCTTCCCGTGGGCCCCACGCGGCCTCTGCGACAGCAGCCCCTCCCTGTCAGAAGCTGTGGGCGGGCGGGCGGCGGCGGGGGGGGGGGGGGGGGCGGCCAGTGTGGTTCAGAGACTCTGCTCCGTAGGAAGACCCTCTGCTGGGCGCTTTCAGCGCATTGTCCTTTATGCTGACCCAACCTGCTGCGGTAGAAATTAATACCCTTGTTTTATAAATGAGAATGTGACAGTTTAGAAAATTCTCCCAAGACTTCATAATGAATGTGTTGCCGAGCCAAGACTCAGAGCCAACTCTGTTTAATTCAAAGGAAATCATTAGAAAAACCTGGGACTAGAATGGCCTGTGACCCGGGGTGAAATACAAACTGAATTTAAAACATCCTGTGTTTTCCTTCTTCTGCAAAGATGTGAGCAATCCTGAAGATCTCACCCGCCCAGGTGACCCTCCCAGGGGACCACCCGGAGAGCCCTGATTTGAAGGGTCAGGGCAGACAGCCCAGCCTGCCATCTAGGGTAGGTGCTCTCATTCTACCCGGCGGTGACAAGCTTGCCTTGACATTTCAGTGACTAAGAATTCACATGTTACACATAGTCGCATATTAATTTGCCCAGGATATGGCACAGAACGTTAGGGTGGTGTAAAGCCAATAATCAGGGCCAGGGCCACCATCAGAGCAGCCCAGCCCATGCAGGTTCGCATTGGATTCGGACAGTCGGTAAAGAAACCATGGAGCCAAAAACTGGTGGGCCATAGCCTTTAATCCTACCTTGCACCCGGCGGGCAAGTAAAAATACACACTGGGCTCCAAAACCCCGTCACATTCAGTGCTCACAAAGCCACTGACTTATCCGAGTTTCCTAGAATCAAAGGTCTCTAGCTCACCAGACTTACTCTCCTCAGTTCCCCATCTCCTTCCTTATCCCAAATACAAACTCTACACAAACTGGCATCTCACTCAGCACTCCACCATCTTGGCTGCTTCTCCTGGCCTCCTCCACGTGGCCTTTCTCTGCTCTCCTCTGCTCTCTCTTCTAATGATAATCTCAGGAACCAAGCGCCAAACTCCCGCTCCGTTCCCATTTTATAGTGTAGAAATCCAAACCCTTAATCCAATATACATAATAGGGAAGTCTCTTAATACAAAGTCACTTCTCTGAGGCATGATAGGATTGTACCACCTTACACCAAAAAGGGTAGGAAAGGCTTAATCCCAAAACCAAGCCCCAGGCTACAAGGATTCTGCCTGCCTTTAGCCCACCCCAACACACATTAATATCACCTGGGCAACGGCCTCTTTAACAAAGTGAGCATAATACATTTTATCTGCCCAACAGGTGGTCTCTCACTGCTGTGTGGCTTGTTGTTGGGCAGATAAAATGTATTATGCTCACTTTGTTAAAGATGGCGTTACCCAGGTGATATTAATGTGTGTCTCTGGGCAGGCAGGATCGTTGTAGCCTGCGGCTTGGTTTTGGGATTAAGCCTTTCCCACCCTTTTTTGATGTGGGGTGGTACAATCCAATCATGCCTCAGAGAAGTGACTTTGTATTAGAGACTTCTCTATTTTGTATATTGGATTAAGAGTTTGGATTTCTACACTATAAAATGGGGACGGAGCGGGAGCTTGGGCTCTTGGTTCCTGAGATTATCATTAGAGGAGAGAGCAGAGCAGAGAGCAGAAAGAGGCCACGTGGAGTAGGCCAGGAGAAGCAGCCAAGATGGCGGAGTGTTGAGTAAGAGGCCACTGTGTGTAGAGTTTGTATCTGGGATAAGGAAGGAGATGGGGAACTGAGGAGAATAAGGTTGGTGAGCTAGAAACCTTTGATTCTAGGAAACTCGGATAAGTCAGTGGCTTTGTGAGCACTGAATGTGAGTGGGTTTGGGAGCCCAGTGTATGTTTTTACTTGCCCGCCGGGTGCAAGCTAGGATTAAAGACTATGGCCCACCAGTTTGTGGCTCCATTGTTTCTTTACCGACTGTTCGAATCCAATGAGAACCTGCATGGGCCGGGCTGCTCTGATGGTGGCCCTGGCCGTGACTTCTGGCTTTACACTTGTCTTTGAAATTTGTCCCCCAGAGTGACCTCTAGCAAAGTCATTAAAATCCAGGTAGAGGCCTGACCTGTGGTGGCGCAGTGGATAAAGCGTCAACCTGGAATGCTGAGGTCGCCGGTTCAAAACCCTAGGCTTGCCTGGTAAAGGCACATATGGGAGTTGATGCTTCCTGCTCCTTCTCTCTCTCTCTCTCTCTCTCTCTCTCTCTCTCTCTCTCTCCTCTAAAATGAATAAATAAATAAAAATAAATTTAAAAAATCCAGGTAGAGATCCTGCCTTAGGTCCTTGTCACTACAGCTCCAGGAAAGAGGAACAGGCAGATTTACTGATTCAAACCCTTCTCACCCAGGAAAGGAGAAGAAAGTATAGCTTCCTTTTGTTATTTAATGCCCCTAGCTAATTAAAAAAGAATTGCAGTTTGGACTTGGGGGAAATACATCAAATGGGAGGGGATTGTGTTGTAGGCAAACCTTGTGCTTAAAAACGCAATCCTCCACATCTTTTCCTTTAGAACAAAGTGGACTTGCTCTTGCTGGATATGTGAGGAGAGTCAGACCAGGTAAGTCTAAGCCATTGGCAAGTGTTACTGTCTCTTGTATAAAAGCTGAACAAAATGAGAGTATAATCTGCATATCCACAAACGAACTAGGTCGTCTGGACACTCGGCAGAGATGGTCAGGTAAACCAGGACTGCTTGTGACACAGAGTATGTTTTTTGTTTGAAAACTCAGAGTGGCATTACTTCTTTACAAAGCTTTAGTCCTACCTAGGACTTTTTTTTTCTTTTTTCTCATGCTTTTGTGTAGAACTCACTAGGCATGGAATTTACCCAACATACTTCAGTGACCATCTGGGAAATAAAACTCTCGTGACTTACCACCCATGGGCAGGGCACGAGGACCCCTGGTTCTGACTTACTCAGAACAATGGAACTTTGGATGCTGGCTGTGCTTCACAGATTGCATCTTGCCGGCACTCAGCAAGATGGTGATCACATTTTCAGGTGGAACAGGGGCTCTGAAAAGCCAGTGGCCACGGTGTTGGGCAAATAAAATGTATTATGCTCACTTTTTAAAGATGACGCTGCCCACGTGAGGCCGTCGCCCAGGTGATATTGTGTGTTGAGAATCCTTGTAGCCTGGGGCTTGTTTTTGGGATTGGGCCCTTCCCACTCTTTGATGTGGGGTGGTACAATCCAATCATGCCTGGAGAAGTGACTTTGTATTGGGGACTTCCCTGTTTTGTATATTGGATTAAAGGTTTTGAATCTACACTATAAAATAGGGGCAGAACGGGAGCTTGCTCTTGGTTCCTGGGATGATTAGCATGAGAGAGCAGAGGGAGCAGAGCAGAGAACAGAAAGAGGCCATGTGGCCAGGAGAAGCAGCCAAGATGGCGGAGTGTTGAGTGAGAGGCCAGTTTGTGCAGTTTGACGCTGGAGAAGGAAGGAGATGGGGAACAGAGGTGAATAAGTCTAGTGAGCTAGAAACCTTTGATTCTAGGAAACTCGGATAAGTCAGTAGCTTTGTGAGCACTGAATGTGAGTGGGTTTTGGAGCCCAGTGTATGTTTTTACTTGCCCGCCGGGTGCAAGCTAGGATTAAAGACTATGGCCCACCAGTTTTTGGCTCCGTTGTTTCTTTACCGACTGTCCGAATCCAATGCGAACCTGCATGGGCCAGCCGGCTGCTATGATGGTAGCCGTGGCTTCTGGCTTTACACACGGCCACCATCACAACAGCCAGGCCCATGCAGGTTCACATTAGATTCAGACAGACGGTAATGAAACAACGGGCCCAAGAATTGGTGGGTGTTGGGCAGATAAAATGTATTATGCTCACCTTGTTGAAGATTACGCTGCCCACGAGGAGGCCGTCGCCCAGGTGATATTAATGTGTGTTGGGGTGGGCTAAAGGCAGGCAGAATCCTTTAGCCTGGGGCTTGGTTTTGGGATTAAGCCTTTCCTACCCTTTTTTGATGTAGGGCGGTACAATCCTATCATGCCTCAGAGGGTGACTTTGTATTAGAGACTTCCCTGTTTTGTATATTGGATTAAGGGTTTGGATTTCTACACTATAAAATGGGGATGGAATGAGAGTTTGGTCTCTTGGTTCCTGAGGTTAGCATGAGAGAGCGGAGAGAGTAGAGCCAGCAGCAGCAGGAGGCTGAGGCTGAGGCCGGGTCCGGAGCTGCAAGGTCTGCGGAGCAGAAGGCTGCGACAGCCCAGGACTCGAGCCCTGCAGTGGGAGCTGGTGTTTTCAGTTCCTCTTTGGAGGATGAGAATTGGGCTGGAGTTGTGATTTGCAGTCTCCAGAAGATGGAAGCCCAGCTGGAAGGAGCACCTACTGCGGCCCCGGTAGGTCTGCGATTTTGGGACATAGGCCTGGAAATGCTTTTCGGAGCAGAGATGGAAATGCTGACTGCCATTGCCATGTGCTCCTCTTTGGGACAGTGTAAGACCTGCCAGGATGGCAGGGATGAGGGGGGTGGCTGACGCCCCATGTGCGCGGACTGATTTCCTGGACTACGACCGGAGTGGGCATTGGCTCCATTGTTGGATGGACTTACGGATTATGGATTTTGGACAATGTGAAATACCCTGATGGGGGTGGGGGGTGGCTTTGCTGAAAGCACTCCCCCACCCCGGGAAGCTTTTCCGATGGCTAGAAGGAAGGCCGAGGACATTTTGCGCTTTGGGCTAAGTGCTCAGAGACTGGTGAAGTGTACCTTTGTAATTGTTGAAACTGTATGATTTTTGCTGTTGTAATTTGTGTAATGTTCTAATTTCCTTGCACAGGGATGCCGGTGGTATAGATTGTGGGTAGTAAAGTGAGCATAGGGGTGGATTGTTTGGCAGATAAAATGTATTATGCTCACCTTGTTGAAGATTACGCTGCCCACGAGGAGGCCGTCGCCCAGGTGATATTAATGTGTGTTGGGGTGGGCTAAAGGCAGGCAGAATCCTTTAGCCTGGGGCTTGGTTTTGGGATTAAGCCTTTCCTACCCTTTTTGATGTAGGGCGGTACAATCCTATCATGCCTCAGAGGGTGACTTTGTATTAGAGACTTCCCTGTTTTGTATATTGGATTAAGGGTTTGGATTTCTACACTATAAAATGGGGATGGAATGAGAGTTTGGTCTCTTGGTTCCTGAGGTTAGCATGAGAGAGCGGAGAGAGTAGAGCCAGCAGCTAAAGGAGGCCACGTGGAGGAGGCCAGGAGAAGCAGCCAAGATGGCGGAGTGCTGAGTGAGATGCCAGTTTGTGTAGAGTTTGTATCTGGGATAAGGAAGGAGATGGGGAACTGAGGAGAATAAGGTGGTGAGCTAGAAACCTTTGATTCTAGGAAACTCGGGTAAATCAGTAGCTTTGTGAGCACTGAATGTGACTGGGTTTTGGAGCCCAGTGTGTATTTTTACTTGCCCGCCGGGTGCAAGCTAGATTAAAGACTATGGCCCACCAGTTTTTGGCTCCATGGTTTCTTTACCGACTGTCCGAATCCAATGCGAACCTGCATGGGCTGGGCTGCTCTGATGGTGGCCGCGGCTCCTGGCTTTACAGTGGGCCATCATCTTTAATCCTAGCTTGCACCCGGTGGGCAAGTAAAAACACACACTGGGCTCCAAACCCCACTCATTCAGTGCTCACAAAGCTACTGACTTATCCAAGTTTCCTAGAATCAAAGGTTTCTAGCTCACCAGACTTATTCACCTCTGTTCCCCATCTCCTTCCTTCTCCCTGCACAAACTCTGCACAAAATGGCTTCTCAGTCAGCACTCTGCCATCTTGGCTGCTTCTCCTGGCCTCCTCCACGTGGCCTTTCCCTGCTCTGCTCTCTAATGCTAATCTCAGGAACCGAGAGAGCAAGCATCCGGTCTGCCCCCATTTTATAGTGTAGAAATCAAAACCTTTAATCCAATATACAAAATAGGGAAGTCTCTGATACAAAGTCACTTATCTGAGGCATGATGGGATTGTACCACCCCACAATCAAAAAGGGTGGGAAAGGCTTAATTCCAAAACCAAGCCCCAGGCTACAAGGATCCTGCCTGCCCACAGCCCACCCCCAACACACATTAATATCACCTGGGCGACAGGCCTCCACGGGGCAGCACCATCTTTAACAAAGTGAGAATATATTTTATCTGCCCAACAGGCTCCAAGGAGTGGAGGCCTGGAAGGGACACAGCACGCTGACCCCAGCCCCACCCCGTGCTCTCTGCCAGCTCAGAGTAGCTCCCAGCCTCTGGTGCGGGCTGCACACCCGCCCCCCTAGCCTCCCAGTCTCTTTGATGTGCCCATTTGGCCTGGCCTGACCTGGCCTGAATCTTGTCTCCTCCTTTGGAGTATTTACCAAGTTTCTCGTACCTTAAAAGTCCAGTTCTGCTACAAATACCCTGGCTCTCTGGCAAAAGTCCAGGAAAGCCTCTTATCCACCCACACAGCTTCTCAGTGACCTGAATGCATACGGTGTCGGCCGCCAGCAACAGAAGGACAAGCAATTAATTGTAAGGCTGTGTCCGTCGGCCTCTCCAAAGGCAGCCGAGGCTCTTGAGCCCTTTTTGGTTGTTTGCATTTACATTAAAGTAGTCCCCACTTTCATCAATAATCATTAATATTTCCCGAGTGCTTATCAGTAGCATGGCATTATATAAAGTCCGCCTAGGGCTTTTTACAACGTATAGTGTTGGGCAGATAAAATGTATTATGCTCACTTTGTTAAAGAGGCCGTTGCCCAGGTGATATTAATGTGTGTTGGGGTGGGCTAAAGGCAGGCAGAATCCTTGTAGCCTGGGGCTTGGTTTTGGGATTAAGCCTTTCCTACCCTTTTTGGTGTAAGGTGGTACAATCCAATCATGCCTCAGAGAAGTGACTTTGTATTAGAGACTTCCCTATTATGTATATTGGATTAAGGGTTTGGATTTCTACACTATAAAATGGGAACGGAGCGGGAGTTTGGTTCTTGGTTCCTGAGATTAGCATGAGAGAGCAGAGAGAGTAGAGCCAGCAGCAGGAGGAGGCCACGTGGAGGAGGCCAGGAAAAGCAGCCAAGATGGCGGAGTGCTGAGTGAGATGCCAGTTTGTGCAGTTTGACGCTGGAGAAGGAAGGAGATGGGGAACTGAGGAGAATAAGTCTGGTGAGCTAGAAACCTTTGATTCTAGGAAACTCGGATAAGTCAGTGGCTTTGTGAGCACTGAGTGTGATTGGGTTTTGGAGCCCAGTGTGTATTTTTACTTGCCCGCCGGGTGCAAACTAGGATTAAAGACTATGGCCCACCAGCTTTTGGCTCCGCTGTTTCTTTACCGACTGTCCGAATCCAATGCGAACCTGCATAGGCCAGAAGGCTGCTTTGATAGTGGCCTTGGCAGGGATGATGGCTCCTGGCTTTACATATAGGATGCGAAATTTCTGGTCTCAATGAGCGCACAATAATAAGCAAGACATGGCAATTAATTAGCAATTATTTAGGGAGTGCCTATTTCGCACCAGCGTTTTGCTAGAAGCTTGTATACCGCAACCCCATAATCGCAGGAGAGACCCCTCGACAGTCAGAGGCTGAGCTCCACAAGCCTGAGCCTGGTGTTGGTCAAACAAGTTTGTAAATATGATATATATGTTTGCTCGCTTATAGTTTGCATTGGGTGTGGGGGACAGGCTGTAAGCAGGCCGGGTCATTATAGCCTAAGGCTTAGTTTTAAGACTAAGCTTTTCCCCACACCCTTGACTGATTGCATGATGTGGGGTGGTGCACTCTCATGAGGAATCCCATTATGCCTCAGATAAGTGACTTTGTATCAGAGACTTCCTTGTTTGTATATTGGATTAAAGGTTTTGATTTCTATACTATAAAATGGAGGCCGGAAAAAAAAATGGGGGCAGACTGGGAACTTGCTCTCTGTCGGTTCCTGAGATTAGCATTAGAGAAGAGAGTAGAGAAAGGCCACGTGGAGGAGAGGAGAAGTAGCCAAGAAGGCGGAGTGCTGAAGGAGAAGCCAGTTTGTGCAGAGAAGGAGATGGGGAACAGAGGTGAATAAGGCTAGTGAGGTAGAAACCTTTGATTCTAGGAAACTGTTGGGCAGATAAAATGTATTCTCACTTTGTTAAAGATGGCGCTGCCCACGTGGAGGCCGTCGCCCAGGTGATATTAATGTGTGTTGGGGGTGGGTTGTGGGCAGACAGGATCGTTGTAGCCTGGGGCTTTGTTTTAGGATTAAGCCTTTCCCACCCTTTTTGATGTGGGGTGGTGCAATCCCATCATACCTCAGAGAAGTGACTTTGTATTAGAGATCTCCCTATTTTGTATATTGGATTAAAGGTTTGGATTTCTACACTATAAAGTAGGGGCAGAATAGGAGCTTGCTCTCTTGGTTCCTGAGATTATCATTAGAGGAGAGAGCAGAGAAGAGAGCAGAGAAAGGCCATGTGGCGTAGGCCAGGAGAAGCAGCCAAGATGGCGGAGTATTGAGTGAGAAGCCAGTTTGTGCAGAGAGAAGGAAGGAGATGGGGAACAGAGGTGAATAAGTCTGGTGAGCTAGAAACCTTTGATTCTAGGAAACTCGGATAAGTCAGTAGTTTTGTGAGCACTGAATGTGAGTGTGTTTTGGAGCCCAGTGTGTGTTTTTACTTGCCCGCCGGGTGCAAGCTAGAATGAAAGACTATGGCCCACCAGTTTTTGGCTCCGTTGTTTCTTTACCGACTGTCTGAATCCAATGCGAACCTGCATGGGCCGGGCTGCTGTGATGGCAGCCCTGGCTACTGGCTTTACAGAAACTCAGGTAAGTCAGTGGCTTTGGGAGCCCTGAATGGAAAGGAAAGTGTTTTCCCACTGTGTGTATTTCTTGCCCGCTGGGTGCAAGCTAGGATTAAAGCTAATGAACCACCAGTTCTTGGCTCCGTTATTTCATTACATTCTGTCCAAATCCTACGAGAACCTGCACGGCCAGGCAGCTGTGATGGTGGCGTGGCTACTGGCTTTACAGCCTGGCTTTGGAAGATGCAAAGGAAATTGGAGTTTTCTCCCCCTCTCACCCCGGGCAGAGCCTGTTACCAACTCTCCACAGTTTTCAACCAGGGGCCGTACATCCCCCCAGGGGTGTTTGAAAATGTACAGGAGCATTTCTTATTTGTTTTTTCAGTTATTACAAACTAGCATTAACGTCTGGGGGCAGGGGCACTAATAGCTTACAATGTGTTAGACGGTCCCTCCCAGCCAAGAACTGGCCCATTCAGAATGCCCACAACATTGCTGTTGAAAGCGAGAGAATAAAGGTGGGGAAATGGTGAGAAGGTGGAGGAGTCCTGCTCTCTTTCCTTCCCACGGACTCCAGAAAACCCTCGGGAAAAACAGCATAGGAGAGGACAATGGAAACCCAGAGCCTCAGACCTTTGAGATTCTCAGGGGTCTGTTCTGATTAAGTCCACTGGGTTATGCCTTTTGTTGTTATGGTCAAATTATCTTTCAGAGCCTGGCCTGTGGTGACGCAGTGGATAAAGTGTCAACCTGGCATGTCGAGGTCACCTGTTCAAAACCCTGTCACATATGCCCAGTCAAGGCATACATGACAACCAACCAATGAAAACTAAAGTGAAGCAGCTATGAGTTGATACTCGCTCCGCACCCCTCTCTCCTCTCTCTGCATGGGGCAGACTGGTACAATTCTCTTCTTTTTTTTTTTTTTTAATTTTATTTATTCATTTTAGAGAGGAGAGAGAGGGAGAGAGAGAGACAGAGAGAGAGAGGAGAGAGAGACGGGGGGAGGAGCTGGAAGCATCAACTCCCATATGTGCCTTGACCAGGCAAGCCCAGGGTTTCGAACCAGTGACCTCAGCATTTCCAGGTCGACGCTTTATCCACTGCGCCACCACAGGTCAGGCGGTACAATTCTCAATTGAGGGATTTCCACGATGCCATGTCACAGACCTTTAGGAGGAGCTCAGGTTCTGTGGTGGGCGGAGCCGCTCAGGTGGGTTCTGTGGTGGGCGGAGCCGCTCAGGGGGGTTCTGTGGTGGGCGGAGCCGCTCAGGTGGGTTCTGTGGTGGGCGGAGCCGCTCAGGTGGGTTCTGTGGTGGGCGGAGCCGCTCAGGTGGGTTCTGTGGTGGGCAGAGCTGCTCAGGTGGGTTCTGTGGTGGGCGGAGCTGCTCAGGGGGGTTGGCAGCAGCAGTGTGAGGCGGGGTGGGGAGTGAGGAATTAGGGCAGGACCCTGGGGAGAGCCTGTCGGTCCCTCTGCCTCTGGAAAGGTTCCTCTACCACCCAGAGCAGTTGGGGAGAAAGGACAGAGGCACAGAAGAAGGTGGAGTGCTGGCCGGAAGCGCAGCAGAGAGCAAGGGACACACACTGGCCCGAGTGTCAGAGGGAGGGGAGGCTACTGACCTACTCAGCCACAGTGGAGCTCCTGGCCCTTGCTGTGACCCAGGGCAGCCAAAGTGGCAGTGCCAGCCACCCAGCCACACCCCCCGCACCACTGCCAGGTCTCCTGGGCAGCACCGTGAGGGCCAAAACGTCCCAGACTGGTTGTAGATCTGCTCCCGGGGCCTCCAGCGGCCACCGGTCACCCTGCCCTTTAAGTGGCTGGCTTCAGCCCAGCCAAAGCCAGGAAATCTCTATTCTTAGTCTTCCATTTGTTAATTGTTTAAACAGAGTGTACGTGCATGCACGTGTGTGTGTGTGTGTGTGTGTGTGTGTGTGTGTGTGTGTGTAAGATGTAAGCGTATGTTTCATTTCCTTTATTAAAAAGGCACACAGGGCCTCCTGGGAGGCAATGCTGAAGGCGGCTGCGTGGGCACCCGAGGGACCGCACTCGGAGAGTGAGCCAGCCGCTGGGGACGGAGTCGACCATCCCGGATTCCAGGGGCAACAGAGACGCCTAGTGATCACAGTGAGCTCTGGGTCCCACGATGCAAGCCTCCCTCCACGCTCGTCAGCCCCCCTTCCTGCGGCCCTGACTGTCCTGCTTCCTGCAGCCCTGGCCTTTCCAGGGCGCCCACGTGGCTGGCAGAGCCCGAGGCAGCTTCTCTGCCCGCTGGGAAGCCCCGCCCAGCTCAGTCCGAGGAGGCCCGAGCGCTGCATGTCGGCCAGCAGGACCCACGTTTATGCCTTTCATCTCGAGGTCCTTAAGGGGCAGGCACGTGGTAGATGATAACAGGATATTTAAGGTTCGCTAAGTATCTACCCTGGGCCAGGCACAGATTAAAGTGCTATGTGTCACCTCATTTACTCCTTCCCTCATACCTCAGGGTGGGTTTTATTGTTATCCCCATTTTACAGATGAGGGAATGGAGACACAGAGAGGTGAAGGAATTGGCCTCAGCTCACACAGCAACTGACTCTAAGGCCACGTTCCCCTTTCCTTGCCAGAGGGAGTAGGACTGCCAGGCTGTCCCCGGTTCCCAAGCATGCCTTTCACCGGTTACCAGAGCATCCGGAGGGGCTAGACTTGAAACACGAACAGTGAAATCAGAAATGTGCATAACAAAAACGTGGGTGCTTTGCGTTAGAGAAATCAAGAAGAGAGAACTATTTCTAAGCCTGGAAAACATAAGGGAAAGAATGGACAGGACTATACACAAAAATTCTTAAAATCTGATGGGATTTGAAAATAACATGAAATAAAAAAATAAAAAGAAACTGGGACAATACTCCTGATACTTATTAGGAACAAATGGCTAAGTTGACAAAGATTCCAAAAATTCTTTTTTTTTTTTTTTTGTATTTTTCTTAAGCTGGAAATGGGGAGAGACAGTCAGACAGACTCCCGCATGCGCCCGACGGGGATCCACCCGGCACGCCCACCAGGGGCGATGCTCTGCCCACCAGGGGGCGATGCTCTGCCCCTCCGGGGCGTCACCCTGCCCCGACAAGAGCCACTCTAGTGCCTGGGGCAGAGGCCAAGGAGCCATCCCCAGCGCCCGGGCCATCTTTGCTCCAATGGAGCCTTGGCTGCGGGAGGGGAAGAGAGAGACAGAAAGGAAGGAGGGGGGGGTGGAGAAGCAAATGGGCGCTTCTCCTATGTGCCCTGGCTCGGAATCGAACCCGGGTCCCCCGCACGCCAGGCTGACGCTGTACCGCTGAGCCAACCGGCCAGGGCCCCAAAAATTCTTAAAGCAGAAGAAACATATGGGCATTTAACCGAGAAGCAACTGAAAAAAAAAACAAAAAAAAAAAACGATGATAAGCAAATAAAGGGATGCTCAACCCCATGTGTACCTTTTAAATGTCAATCAAAACAACAGACAGAGAGCATTTTTCACATGTAATATGTGCAGCCCTGAGTTCACATCCATCTCTCTGTTTCCCTTCTCCACACCAGGCTTCAGTCTAGTTTTCTCTCTGTCCATGTGATGCCAGCTCTCTCCAGTGGTGAGAAGCTGACCCCTGTCACCCTCACTATGTCTACTTAGTATTTCATCACCACCCCCTCTAATATCCGATCTCCTATTGCACATGGCCCGCACACCACTACGGCTTGGGTTCCAAGGGCCGGCCACTGGGCCCACAGCCTCCTGCATGAATGTCTCTTTGCCCCACGAGGGTGCTAACACCTCGCTCCAACCATCCCCCTCACACACACTGACACTTGGGCTCTACAGTCCCCACAGGTCATCTCGTCCATGCAACGCCCATCTTGTTTGGCCCCACCTTTAATTCAGACACAAATTTAAAAATAAATCTACTCACGTGAAATAATTGGCTCAAAGGCCAGAGATATTTGAATACAAATAATTTTGCTACAGTTTCGCACTGATTTATAATATTGTAAGAACCACATTTGAGTGCCTGTTTTACCACATCTTCGCTGACATCAGGCATTATCCATTTTTTACAGCTTCTTCCTCTCTTGGTTCCCTCCCACAGCAGGTGCTCCAGGGACAGATAGGATCCTAGAGCTCTCTCTGGAGGCGTTTCTCCTAGCCACCTGACTCAGTTAGGTCTCCACCTAAACACTCGAAGACAGCTGTGTTTTGATCTGACTGGACAATGAAGGATACAGTACTCCTAAACCATCAATCAATATAGTTACCAGTTCCATTAGCGAGCTCACGCACACGCCATTCGAGAAGTAAGAACAGAGCATCAATAGGATATGCAGGAGTTTACAGAGACGTAGAAGTCACAGTCTCCACCTTCAAAGATCTCGTACTTTTGAGGAAGCCAGATAGTCACATGGTATGACAAACACAACGGTCATTTGGTAAGTTACCTTAATTCTCCACTCTTCTAGCACCTCTATGACACTGATGTTCCTCTCCCCAGCCAGACCGGTTCCTGCCCTGTGCTCCAACCAGACCAGTTCCTTTCCTGCCTTCCAGGCGCACACTTACCCAGTCGTTACTGTTGGTGGCATGTCTGATCCTAACTTCCATTCTTCAAGCAGCTGCCATGTATACCTCGTCTCATTTCATTCTCACAACTCTTTGGGGCAGTTATTTTAATCCCCACTGTTTAGCTCTGGACACTGAGACTTGTCTCCTGCTCCTCTTCCCCTGGGGCTCCCCCTTCCTCCCTCTGTGGTGATCTAAACCTTGCCCATCCATCCAGGTCCAGCTGAAAATCCCATGGTCGCCCAGTCGTCCAGGCGGAGATGTCTCTGAGGACCGGAACCACCCCCATGAGAGGCTTTTCCCAGCTTCTCTGGTAAGCGTTTGCTGGAGATGGAAGAGATTCCCAAGGAAATAACGTCTGATTCCCAGGCTCACTTCCTGACATCCCTGTGCTTTCTTGTCCCTTTGGGTAGAAGTTCTTCTAAGGTAAATGGTCACCTTCGTCATTGTACTTTATAAACTTTCCTGGTCTGATGGAGGCGGAAGGGGGTGTGTGTGCACAGGAGAAAGAAATTAATCCAATGCTTGCAAAAGGAAGAAGACTGTATCAGGAAAATGAGCCAAATTGGTCAAATTGGTGGTGGAAAGGCCACTGAGGCGGTCAGCACTGAGCCTCGCTCACCCTGCGGGCCTCGGCGCTTAGGACATTTATGTCCTTCCTGACCTCCGTAATTGGAAGGAGCCACCCCACTGACTTGCTATCATTCTCCTCTGTATAGAATGACTGTGTGGGTGGTACCAAGTCTCAAATTGACCTGAGTCTGGAGCGAGACGGTCATTACCCCCACAGCGGCCTGGAAGCATCTGTGAGGTCAGTTAGAGGCTTCGGTGGACGGCTCGAGGCGCAGATGTCCACCTTTGTTGGCACACCTCACTTCCTTGTCACCAGCTCAGAGGAAAATTCCTGGACTGGTTGCCCGGCCTTGTGGCTCTTGATTTCTTATTACTTTTGAAGCACAAAGAACAAACTCATTCCAATAATAATCATCCACCTCTACAAATGACACCAGTGGCAGGAGTCCCACCTGTTACCTGTAGCACCAGCCACCGGCCACTGGGGCCGAGGGCCTCCCAGAAACACCGACTCACTGGCTCGGTTGGGCTCTACTGATCGCCACCCTTCCCGTCACTCAGCTCACTGCCCTGGCCCCCATGGCAGGGTCCGGCTGCTTGAAACTCCTGGTCTTCCTGCCTCCTCTCCTCCCTCCAGGAAGGGGCGTCGTTCAGATTACCCACAGCCTTCCTCCCATCGGCAAACTTGGCAGTCCTACCGTTGGGGTGGGAGGTGAAAGGTGGGCGTGAGGCCATGTCCTTCTGGGCTCAACTCTAGTGGCTGTCCCTACTCGGCTCCAGCTGGAAGGGAGGGAGGCAGAGAGTGTCAGGAGGGATGAGGAAGGAGGCCAGAGAACGGGTCAAGCCAGGAACCTAGGTGTGCTGTTTGACAACAGGGACCCACATTCTTTGATACACTTTCTAGCAAGAGCTGGGGTCTTTGTCCTCGACTCTTGAGCTTGAGTTCGGCAACTATATATGCAACCCATGGAAGACAGTGGAAGCAATGCTGACATCAGTTCAGCTTTGGGACGGTTTGTCACACGACCAGAGGTCAGCATGCCTCGCGGAAGCCCAGGGAGGTACGTGGAGCCTCCGTAAACCCTCCCCATGGCTGGCTGCATCTGCACAGGCCTGTGTTTGCATACTCTCACACAGATGGTCATTTACAGACCAATAAAAATAACATTTTCAAGTAAAAACGGTTTTTCTAAATAGTCTATTGTTTCTTCTTTATAATAAAAGGGAGAAAACAGTGTCTGTCCACAGTAAAAGTGGATTTGGGAGGGGCTTGGCCCCACTTCCCACAGAGTCACCTGTGCACATTGCCTCTGTGACCCACAAGTCCAGAAGCAAGCCAGAGCCTGGCTTTCCCGACTTCTCCAGCGCCACCCGGTGGCATCAGGATGCAATATCACGCACGCTCACAAGGATTGGTCAAGCAACCCTTTGTCTGCACAAAGGAGCTTTTCCTGCCAAAGCAAACCACCCTGTGCTAGAACCACTAGAGGAGCAATCCTGGGAAACAAAGCCCAGAGAGAAATAACTGAGTTCACACAGACGGAGGTGTTGAAGTGACCCGCTCCTGGTGAACCCCACTGCAGACCTGTCCTCCACCACAGGGGAGCTGTGCTCCAGTGGGGAGAGCTGCGTGGGACAGGAGCCTGGGCTGCTGGGTCCCTGACTTTTTAACAGCCACAGTGAAAACCAGAGCCCACCTCCTCCCTCCCTCCAGGATTAGGGCTTCACTGATGCTGGTGGCATGGGTCATCCTGTCTTAGGGTTGACCTGCAGCCAACCAGACTCAGGCTGTGAGAGAGGAGAAATGTTGAAGCTCTCCCAGAGGTTTTTCAAAGGTTTTCCTGCTCAGGTTAACGAACTGTTACAAAAGGCTCTCTGAACAGGTGTTTCTTTAAGTTTTTTGTTTTTTTTTAATAAACTTTTTTTTTCTTCTGAAGTTGGAAACAGGGAGGCAGTCAGACAGACTCCCACATGCACCTGACCGAGATCCACCTGGCAGGCCCACCAGGGGGCGATGCTTTGCCCATCCGGGGCATTGCTCTGTTGCAACCAGAGCCATTCTAGCGCCTGAGGCAGAGGCCATGGAGCCATCCTCAGTGCCTGGGCCACCTTTGCTCCAATGGAGCCTTGGCTGCGGGAGGGGAAGAGAGAGACAGAGAGGAAGGAGAGGGGGAGGGGTGGAGAAGCAGATGGGCGCTTCTCCTGTGTGCCCTGGCCGGGAATCGAACCCGGGACTCCTGAACGCCAGGCCGACGCTCTATCACTGAGCCAACCGGCCAGGGCCTTTAAGTTGTTTTTTTTTAAATAACACCGAGCCTGCATTTCCCTTCTCTGCAAGGTTGAGAGCAAGTGAGTTTGGGGGCCTGTACCGAGTGACCCCGTAACTGTCCCGTGCCCTCCTGTTGGGGAAACAGTGTCCCTTTCTCCACTAAGGAACCTCGCCATTTAGCTGAGGCGACCAAATGAGTCTATCCAGTGGGAGCTCTGGGATGAATTCAATTTCTCATAAAGGAAGTCAGGAGAAACCACTTCAAAATAAAGGTGTAGCCAAACTCAGAAATGCAAACTCCATAACCAGTTATACAAAGGAGAAGGCGGGGAGGGAGACGGTCCCTCCTGGGCACCTCCTCGGCAGCTGTAATTGAGTCACGCTCAAGTCCTCGGGAAAATGGCGATAGTATCTACCTCGTCAGAGTATTGTTTTTAATTGAGATGATATGTATTTAATGGTTACTCTAAACACAAGGAGTGTAAAAATGCCACATTCATCCTGTCAGACGGTAGGCACGTGTACACAGTAAACCTTCTGTGGGTGGTAATTACTGTCCCTGACGCTGGAGGCTGGATTGGGGACGACACTATGTGATTACTGGGCTGACACTGTACTCTCGCTCCGGGTGTGGCCTGTTCCTGAGTGCCGTTTGTGTTACCTGCCCACTGCACCCTCGGTGCCCGCTGGTCTGGATGTGGGCTCTGGGGAGCAGAGGGTTTCTGTCCATGAGATCCCATTTTCTCAGTGCCGAGAGAGAAATAACTGAGTTCACACAGACGGAGGTGTTGAAGTGACCCGCTCCTGGTGAACCCTCGCTGCAGACCTCTCCTCCACCACAGGGGAGCTGTGCTCCGGTGGGGAGAGCTGGGTGGGCCAGGAGCCCGGCTGCTGGGTCCCTGCTCTGCCTCCTCACTGCGCGGTAAGGTCCCTCCTGAGGGTCCTCACCTGCGATGGAAGCTGGGACAAACAAGGTCACAGATACTCAGTTGACACATTCTGGAAAAAAAAGACCTCTCTGAAGAGGTCACTATGTTTAGGGTAATACTGTGTTTTGGGAAACGCCAGCTCCAGAAAGTCCATGTCACAAAATAGGTCGTGCCAGCGTGAACTCGGAGACTAACTTTCTGCCCTCGACCTTGCATTCTTCCGTGGTGCACACCAGGTTTAGCCGTCTCTAACCCACTCCAGTTTCCCAGCACTCTCTGGGGGGCAGGGGGAGGGACCCTTCCTGGGTGGCTCTCTGCCTGTCTCTCTCCCCTCTCTCTCCTCCCCCCTCCTCCCAGCAGCCCACCCAGCAGGAGGAGCGTAAAGGGGATGAGCACGGAAAGGAGGGTCAGCTGGCACTTCATGATAGCACGTGGCATGTTGTATTAGCTCCTCGGTCCTCACACAAGCCTCTGGCGTAAACATTTTCATCTTACAGAAGAGGAAACTGAGGCTCCGTGATGTGCCAGCTTTGTGCCTAAGGTCACACAGCTAAGGGAACACGGAACCAGCCTCTGCTGTTGGTCACAGCAGCCTGGTCTCTGCAATGCCAGGTGACCCCACAGCCCTGGCGGTTGCCACCCCGCCCCCTCGGCCTCTCCTGAAGGCACTGCTCCTCAGCCTGGCAGTGCCGTGTGGGCAGAACACAACGTGCCCTGCTCGGTCGTCATTGAAGGAGGGGGACTCCTGGCTAAGGGGCCCAGCTGTCCACAGAGGCCTGCAGGAGGCCCCAGGCGTGTGCTAAGAGGGGAAGGATGGGTCCGCTGGCCTGAGTCGGGCCAGGATACGCGCCGCCTGGCAGAGGAGCCAGTCCAGGAGAGGGGAGGGGCTTTCGCCCAGGGAGCCGCCCTGGCCGCTTTGATTGGGCTCCGCCTTAGAAATGTAAGAAGCAGGCCTGACCTGTGGTGGCGCAGTGGATAAAGCGTCGACCTGGAAATGCTGAGGTCGCCGGTTCGAAACCCTGGGTTTGCCTGGTCAAGGCACATATGGGAGTTGATGCTTCCAGCTCCTCCCCCCTTCTCTTTCTCTGTCTCTCTCTCCTCTCTCTCCCTCTCTGTCTCTCTCCTCTCTAAAAATGAATAAATAAAATTTAAAAAAAAATTAAAAAAAAAAAAAAAAAGAAATGTAAGAAGCAATGTGCTTCCTCCTGGGTCTTCTTTAAGAGTCCTACTAATTTCCATTTTCTAGAAGAAAATCCTTTAACAGGATCATGGTTCCCATTGATCCTATTAAAAAGAGAGAGGTCCTCAATATTTTTTATCACTACTGAGAGATCACAAGGTGACTAGGAAAAGACCCATCGTGACAAGCGAGGCACATCCAGGAGCCTCACAGTCTCCTCGGCCTCTGTCAACCCGGCACATGTTAATTTAACCTGCTGGCTAAGTTGGTAAGAAACCTCTCTTTGTATTAATGAAGTGGTCAAGTTAGTAGGCTGGAAGCCAGAATAATTCTGGGATGGTTTTACCACAGGGCGTCTAGCACCTCTAACTGTACCAGGAAGGGCTGGGTCGCTTTCACCCCCTTGTGACCAGGACAGCATTATTGTTGACTCATGTGGCGTTCGTTCCCAGTGCTGAGACGCAACCTGGCCCAGAGTAGTTGTTCCATACATTTCATCGTAATCAGTCTAAAACTCAGCGTACAAAATGAAAACCAACCGGCTATAGTTCATCAGATTGAAATGATCTAGACCAGGGGTCCCCAAACTACGGCCCGCGGGCCACATGCGGCCCCCTGAGGCCATTTATCCGGCCCCCGCAGCACTTCTGGAAGGGGCACCTCTTTCATTGGTGGTCAGTGAGAGGAGCATAGTTTCCATTGAAATATTGGTCAGTTTGTTGATTTAAATTTACTTGTTCTTTATTTTAAATATTGTATTTGTTCCCATTTTGTTTTTTTACTTTAAAATAAGATATTTGCAGTGTGCATAGGGATTTGTTCATAGTTTTTTTTATAGTCTGGCCCTCCAACGGTCTGAGGGACAGTGAACTGGCCCCCTGTGTAAAAAGTTTGGGGACCCCTGATCTAGACCCTAATGAAGACTTTTTTCATGTCCCTGGTTCAGAAATAGTTGTAGAAACATCTTCCTTGGTGCCCTAAAGCGGACATCCTAGATGACCATCCCAAGAGGGTTAGTTGGCAGATGTGCTGGTCCCTGGGTGATTCAGCTGCTAGCCGACCCTGGTGTCCAGAACCATAACAAGTTCTGAATTTTGTACATTCAATGTGTAAAAAACAAATTTTACCACTGAACTCAACAGAAATAACGACCTGAGTCAAAGGGCTAGTGATATCAGGATATCTTTAACAAATGCATCCTGCCCAGCCCCTGAGCGTCAGGAAGGAAGCCAGGTAACCAGCTCACCCAGTGCTCAGGGTTTGAGGACAATGCCTGCCTCGTCTCTGGAAAACAACCAACCGTCAAGATCATCACTGTGAATGCTGGCCTTCCCCTTGCTTCACCCCTTCATCATGGGGCCGGTCAAGCCAAGGAAGGCAGAAGTCAGGGCGAGGAGTAGCCTGGGTCTGCACAGGGAGCGCTGTGTTTCAGAAGGGCCCAGTGAGCACAGGTTCTATGATGGACAAGTCAGAACAGCAGCCCACTGTATAGCAGCTGCAATCTGCCTCTCTCCTCTGCCTCTACATATTTGGTTTCATTCATAGAGTCATCTGGTCTACTCTGGAGCACCGATGACTTCCATGTTGTTAGACCCGATGGTCAAACCTCGGGCTTCTCCTTGAGCTGCCATTGTTAGGCCCAGTTATGTATCTGTCTTCCTTGACAGACATTCTCCCTTGGCTTCTAAGACACCAGAGCGCCAGCTTTTGCTTCTACCCCTCAGTCCTTTCCTTTTTCGGTTCCCTGTTGTGGACCGTAAATGGCAAAAAGCCATTGTAGATTTGAGGCTTAGCAAAAGGCTAAGTTCTCCCCCTGCCATCTCCATATTGGCTATGATGCTGAGTATTTGCACCCACTTCACTTGCTTCCTTAGGTTGCTGGAAGCAGTTTACATCCCCTTCCTCTGACTCTTTGTTTGTTTTCAGTTGTTGGTAGACTTCACTAATGTATCCTGTTTTTGCCTTGGGAGAGTTCCTGTCTTAGCCTTGGATGTGCAACTTTGTATCAAGGTCCTTGATTTGCATATGGCTATATAATAAAGCAAACTGGGGCTATGGGGCACTCACATATTGCCATCGGCATTTGAAGAGTCTTCCCGGTCCCATGGTTTTTGTTTTGATAAGTGTGTTTCCTTAATTCTGCACCCTATAGGAGCCACGCTGGTCCGCGGCAGTTCCCTATGACATTCTTCCCTCTAAATGTTCAGGAGCCCTTGGAATTCTTACACACGTTTTGTTCCCTGAGCTATGGCATCATCTCATGGCTCCAGACAGCCGTCATTTACTCTGGAATGCACAGCTCACTCCCAAACCTCTTCCCTGTAGCTCTGACTCTACGCCTGCACTTGGTTGTCTGGTATTCATCTGAAACTTAAAACGTCCCAAACTCCCGAATTCATTTCTGTGAACTCCTCATTCTCTTCCCCCCCAAAAAAGTACCTGTTCCCCTGTCAGTCTTCCCCTTACAGGAAATGACAGCTTTTTTTTCAAGTTGCTCAGGCAACAAAAATATATATGTGTATTTAAAAATAATATACAATATGTTAACATACACGGGGTGGGCAAAAGTACGTTTACAGTTGTTCATAAGGAAAATAATACAATACTTTTTTTTTTACCATTTTAAAATTTTATTGATTTTAAAGAGAAAGGGAAAGGGAGAGAGAGAGAGAAGAACATTGCTTTGCTGCTCCACTCATTTCATGCCATCACTGGTTGGTTCTTGCCTGTGCCCTGAACGGGGATCCAACCTGCAACCTGGGAATGTCAGGAGGAAGCTCAACTGAGCCACCCATCCAGGGCCAAGAAGTCGCACCATCTTGATGCTTTCACAAGCCACCTCTCCAGGAACCGACTTCACCGCCTGCCTTTTCCTCGGTCACTTTCCCATCCTCTTCCGCAGCTTGATGTTTCTCCAGTTTAGCGACCAATTCTTTCGCTGGGTTGAAGATGCCATTGGTCCGCTGGCCACACACATAGCAGCGCCGGGTGGTTTGGAAATGCCGCAGGGCACAGCTCTCGCAGAAATAATGCCTGCACTTGGTGACAACTGGGTTTTGGAAGCTCTGGCGACAGATGAAACACTTGAACGGTACTTCCTCTCTCTGGCTTCTCACCTCGTAGTTTTCATCCTCAGAGACACTGTAGCGACCCTCATCCAGCTCCCGTTCGATCTGCCACCCGTGCTTGTAATCTGATCGGTCATGGAGGAATTTGCAGCTGTCCCCGAAGCCGCAAAAGCCAGTCTCTTTGTAGTCCTTACAGATGTCAGGCTGGTAGTCCCAGCGCACGGTGGCGCGGAGGTGCTCGGGCGCTCGGACGGGGCCCTCCCGCACCGTGCCCGAGGCAGCGTTGCCCGTATCCTTGGGCTTCACGAATTTCTGATAGTTATTGATGCCTCGATAGATCTTGTCATCTTCCCTGCCCCTCAGCTCCTCCTGGACCTTCTGGCTGCGCTCAAAGATGGCTTGTGCGTCACGCTCCTTGTCCGTGTCCAGCTCGTAGCCGGCCGTCGCCCCCATGTCCTCGGGCCCCACGGGCTTCGCGGAGCGGGTGGACTGGTAGACCACGCGGAGAGTCTCGGGCTCGTCCCGGTTCCCGGTCGCCGCCGCCTCCTCCTCGCTACTCGAGTCGCAGGAAACCGCTGGCTGCTTCCCGCTGCCACGGGTCCGCTGGGTCATGGGGCTGCGGCCCGCCCGCCTCTCTTCCCGGCGGACCACAGGGCTGCCTCCGTCCCCGTCCCCGTCCCCGCTGCTGTCGCCTCCGGGCTCGCGGGCGCAGCCCCCGTGCTTCCTGCGGCCCGCAGCCCCCGTGCGCCCGGGCTTTTTGAACAGGAAGGTGCACACCTGGTGTGGCGCCTTTCCTGGGGAAAGCTGCTCGGCCATTTTCCAGTACCGGCCGCTGATTCTGAAACGGCTGCGGATTCGGGGTCGCGCGGGCAGCTTTCCGTTACTGCCCGCCGGGGGCGGGGCGGGGACCCGGGAGCCAGAGGCGCCGAGGGGAGAGGCCCGCTGGAGCCCCGAGGTGCAGCTATGAGCAAATGATACCGGGATGAACTGTGTTCCGCGTCCTCGCCACGGTCAGCCTACGTTGTCCCCCGGCGTGTATCTTCCAGTCATCTTCCACCTGTCTGTCCCTCTCGTCCCCTACACCCGATCTCTCAGCAGATTGTATCGGTCCACCCTGGACGGCATGCCCGCCATCCACCACTGCTCACGGCGGCCCCGCTGTGACTGCGCCACACTCCCAGAGTGTAGCATCACCTCCGACCTGGTCTGCCCACCAGTACCCCTGCCTGCTTTGACCTCTTCTCAACGGCACCGTCCAAGTGATCCTGTTGTTCAGGTCTGTATCATGGGTCTCCTTCCCGGACACCATCTAAAACCACCATGTCTCCCCCCAAGGCCCCTTTCCCTACCCTCCTTTATTCTCTTCCTCGGTACAGACCGCCATCTCACACCCCGTAATTCTCACTCACCATCTTATCTTCTGTGCACCCCAGGAGGGCGAAGGCACCCCAAGGGCAGGGAATGTCTGTTTGGGTCTCTGCCACATTTCTGGCACCTAGAAAAAAGCCTGGAGCACAGGAGGTGGTCAAATAACAGCTCTCAGGCAGATAAGCTCCCACAAGTTTTCATCAGCTCAGCGTGCAGCCTGCTGATCAGTGTTTGGGGGCCGGTTGCTGTGCCTGTGTGCGTGTCATCACGGGCCGTCAGCCCTGGTCCTTGAACCAGACCTGTAAGCGGGGTCCTTCCCAGCACGCTGTGTGCTTAGAGGATGCCATGCTCGCTTACCTGCTGTAGCTCTACTGAGACTTCAGGTCTTAGTTCTCAAGGCTCTGTTACTGTTTCTTCATTAGAACAACATAAACAGTTTAAGAACATTCACTTCACCCGGAAATGCACCTAAAGCTGGTGGTATACTAAATAGAGGTTATAATGTTGGAAAGCAATCGCAGGGTCTCCGTCGGGACCCTAGGTCCCTCGCTGTTGGCATCTCTAAGGTTCAGAGACGGCGGGGTCTCAGGGAAGCAGGTCACTCTCCACCGAGATCCAGCCGTGCTGCCTACGGAGGTCGCTGGCCTGCAATCTGCAGCTCCAATCACAAAACTGCAGGACTGCCTGCGGGCAGGCAATTATTCTGCCAGCATTACTCCAGTCACATTATAATCTGATGACAAAGCTTCATCTGGTCACTTAAAACTATGTCAGAATGGCATTTAATTGCTAAACCCAGGGGAGAAATTTAGAAGAAGAAACCTTTATGTGATTTAGCTTAAAGGCCCATCTACTGAAATGAGCAGTGTTTATTTAGTAAATGAAGTGACACGCCCTCTCTTTCTCATATATTTTTTTTCATATTATAGGTTACATATGTTATTTATATATTATATATAAAATCAGGTTCTAGATGCCCAGAGACTGACAAGTGGCTATCACCGGCCCCTGGGCTTCTCACGCTCCCCTCCACCCACTCTGGTTGCCCGCATGGCACACGTTCCCCGGTGGCTCCGGCGGGCACAGGTGCAGCTATAAAGCAGGGAGAGGTTTTATTACTTTCCAGCCCCATTCAACATGGAGCTGGCGGCTGCCGCAGCCTGTCAACCGGCTGGTGATAAAAACCTTTCAAATGAAACCGCCTCTTCTGCAAAGATAAAGCAAGCTAGATGCACAGCCTAATTGCCTTGCACCTTATAGCGTTCCCCACCCCACCCCCACCCCCCGCCTTTTTTAGACAGGCTGTGAACATTATTTTTGAAGCCAACAATGAAACTCTGCACTTGCACGATACATCGTGCCCTCCATATGACACAGATACTGCCGCCTCTGAGTCAGTCTCACTCACTACCCACCCCCCGACCTTGACAAATGAAGCAATTCAAAGGACTGCGAGGCCTGGTCCCCCTGGCCCCGCTCTGCTTCTCTGCGCTGCACAGTGCAGCCCTGAGAGAGACAGCTGGGAGATGGCGTGGATGTCTAGAGGGGATTCTGCAAAATTTTGACAAATGCACAGGAGGTCAGTGGCGTTTACCTTCAGCCCAGCTGGAAAGGTAGAGACACAATCTACCTTCTGGAAACATCTGGAAACAGGATGGTCTATCTGCCGGGCCAGAACACTAACCCCAAGCAGTATTTTTAATTGCTCCTTTCGGTGCTGTCTTTGCACAAACTCACTGAATCCAGATCAAGAGGTTATTGCTAATAGTTTGCACTTTGTGATTGCTCCAGCACACAGAAGAGGGAGAAAAGCTTCCCAGTGTTTTCCTTAAAGTCAATGTAACTGTCACCGTGCTGAAGCTCCATTTCTATAACAGGACCCTTTCTCTTTTCTCTAAAGGGAATCCACTCTCTTGCTTGATCACTAAGCCCAGGACATCAGATGCTGGTCAATGTCAAACAGTCCTAAGAACAAAGCCTCAGGACTATTGATCACAGAAATCAAACGAAAGACAGCATCTTGACTTCCGCTGTGTTTCAACCCCACGCTCAAGGAAGCTGAACTGACCTACGAACCAGTGCCTCACAAAACCAGATGGAACAATGCCATGGCTGACATCAGGACCGATACAACGGTCTCAACTACAGTACTCCCTACACTGGCCCCAGCCAATCTGTAGAGCCCATGACCCCAACTCTTTTAGCCACCATGATTAATGATTTTTCCTCTATATAACCCATCCCCTAAAAGCCACCAGGAACCAGGTCTTTGAACACTAGCTCACCTATGACTCTAGGCTTGACACCGTTTCCTCAACTAATAAACTTCTACTTTCTTGTAGAAGTAAAGAAATGTGAAAGTAACTCCTGTTCACATTTGACTGGGCTTTGATGTGTACAAGTGAACAAGCCCCTTTATCTTGTAACAGAACCCTGGTACCCACATCTGACAAATATCTCGCCATGCTTCCACACACACAAGACCAATACTTTCACAATAGATTCTAAATAACAGACAAGTGGAAGGATATCTAGCAAGAGTAAAAACTGGTGAAAATGTGTCCTGAGCCAAAGTCTTCCCTGCACCCTTCCATTTACAGTGCACCCCAAGTGCGCTCTGAGGCTACAGTTCTAGGGTGGACAATGGTGGGAATATCCTTCCATTGCTGACCTGATACATAGTGGGGAGAAAGAGTAAGGGGAGACCGAGAACTGAGCCTCGGGAAGCCTCTCCAAGGACAAAGACGGTGATGGTGTTTCAGTCTTGATCCACAACAAAAGGATACAGAGCTGCTTTGACCAGCGCGAGTGCCGGCTTATTGCCCCCTTCCCTGCACCTGTCCAAAGGCGGGGGAGGGGGGGGGGAAACTAAATATAAATGAAGATCTTATCCAAATAAAAAGACATACCATTTTTCAGGATAAGAAGACTCAGTGTGATGTGGCAGTTCTTCCCAAATTAATTTCTACATGCCCTTGACCTGATGGGTTTCTTGTTGTATTGACTTTTACTCAATCAACATCTCAGATGAGGTCTGGGGTGGCCGTGGGTGTTGGTGGCAGTAACGGGCCTTGACTAAAATGAGACTCACATACTAGGCTCTCAAGTTCACCTAGAAGGCAGCTTTGAAAATACAGTAGAGATTTATAGTATCATATATTACAATGTCTATAAATTTTTATTGATTGTAGAGAGACGGGAAGGGAAAGAGAGAGAGAAAAAAGTATCGATTTGTTGTTTCACTTATTTATGCAGTCATTGGTTGATTTTTGTATGGGCCACGATCCGGGAGGGACTGGACCCACAACCCTGGCATATCAGAACGATGCTCCAACCGTCTGAGCTACCTGCCAGGGTGTCTTGGCTTTCTGACTCTAGACTACACCAGTGTTTCTCAAAGTGTGGTAAACATACCACCTGAAAGCCCAGTTTAAAATTCAGAGTCCAGAGCCCTGGCCGGTTGGCTCAGCGGTAGAGCGTCGGCCTGGCGTGCGGGGGACCCGGGTTCAATTCCCGGCCAGGGCACATAGGAGAAGCGCCCATTTGCTTCTCCACCCCTGCTCCTTCCTCTCTGTCTCTCTCTTCCTCTCCCACAGCCAAGGCTCCACTGGAGCAAAGATGGCCCGGGTGCTGGGGATGGCTCCTTGGCCTCTGCCCCAGGCGCTAGAGTGGCTCTGGTCTCGGCAGAGCGACACCCCGGAGGGGCAGAGCATTGCCCCCTGGTGGGCAGAGCGTCGCCCCTGGTGGGCGTGCCGGGTGGATCCCGGTCAGGTGCATGCGGGAGTCTGTCTGACTGTCTCTCCCTGTTTCCAGCTTCAGAAAAATACAAAAAAAAAAAAAAAAAAATTCAGAGTCCAGAGCCCACACCCAGATTTTCCGAATGAGAATCTCTTGGAGGAGCACGCATTGTGAGAAATTTTCTCACGTGGTTTTAACACACACTTAAGCTTGAAAACCACCGCATTGATGCATCTGTGACACCGCTTCTCAGCGCTGAAGCTCTTGACCTAGATTATATATAGCTGTGGTTCTCTTACTCTCAACCTGTTGACTGAGCCTCCAACTTCCCATCTAGAAGATAAAGAGAAAGCTTATCAGCTGCTTGGTATTTGTCTAACTTTCTTTGAAATCCTGAGATCAGAGGGGCCAGATGAACACAGCACTCTTATTTATCAACTCTTCACTTGCGAAGGGCCCCGTCAGCACTTTCTTTCGACTGCGCTAAACCCGGCACAGTAGGAAGGGCCTGGGAGCCGTGGAGATGATTATTTCCCTCTCATCCACATAGGCGGGCAGGTTTCCACGTTTCAAAGAGCTTCGGATACCTTTTATCCCCTCTTTACAATATTCTAACTCAAATCTGCAGACCGCCCCCGGGCCCAATTGATCCAGCGGAGTTTGCGCTGCTGAGGTCTCCAGAGGTGCCGCGGCCCAGCCTCTGAAGCTGGGTAGTCAGCGGGAAAGCCAGTGCCCTTCCCCAGCCGCTCAGGGCCCCGGGGCGGGCAGGGGTTCTCCGTGACACGCCGGACTGTGGCCCAGTGCGCGGCATGATTTCTCTTCGTGCCCCGACAGCCCTGTGAGCTGGCTTCATTAGTTTTATTTTGGAAGCAAGAACGACGAGGCTCGGCGAGGTGAAGTGGCTACCTGAAGTCCCACGACGGGTGTGTGGCTTTGTGGTCATTTGACTGGCTGGGCAAATGACTGCTGTGTGGTCAAAGGCTGGGCTTTTCACGGGGCCATGCAGATCCTTGCCAGGAGCACAGGCTGGCTTCTGCCTGCCTTGCCCTCAGGCGTGGGGAAGGGGCTCCATAAACACTGGTGAGTAAGTGATGATCCCATGTGGGCATGGTTGCGTGCTCTGCACTTGGGCAGACCTTTCTCACAGAGGCTGCCTGACCCTCCAGATGGGACTCCCTGAGACCCCACTGCTCTGCCCCACTGCCTGATGGGATAAGAGTTGGATCGGAAGCCCCCTCCCTTTCCTCACCAACTGCTTGCTTACTATGTGCTATAAACTGAATGTATGTGTCCCCACCCCCCAAATTCATATGTTAAAACCTAAGCTCGGGTACTGGTATCTGGCATTTGCAGGTGGGGCCCTGGAGGTGATTAGATGATGAGGGTGGAGGTGTCAGGAATGGGATCCGTGCTCTTACAAGAGACCCAGAGAGCTGCCGCCCCGCTCTGCGGTGTGTGGACACAGCCAGAAGACACCGTCTGTGAGCCGGGAAGCGGGCTGTCACCAGACACCAAATCTGCAGCACCTTGACCTTGGGCTTCTGTTGGGCAGATAAAATATATTTTGCTCACTTTGTTAAAGATGGCACTGCCCACATGGAAGCCCGTTGCCCAGGTGATGGTATTGGTTGCTCTTCTTGATTGGGATGGGCGTGATTATATTAATGTGTGTTGGGGGCGGGCTGTGGGCAGGCAGAATCCTTGTAGTCTGGGGCTTGGTTTTGGGACTAAGCCTCTCCCATCCTTTTTCATGTGGGGTGGTGCACTCTCATGAGGAATCCCATTATGCCTCAGATAAGTGACTTTGTATCAGAGACTTCCTTGTTTGTATATTGGATTAAGGGTTTTTATTTCTATACTATAAAGTGGGGCAGACCGGGAGCTTGCTCTCTCTTGGTTCCTGAGATGAGCATTAGAGGAGAGAGCAGAGAAAGCCACGTGGAGGAGGCCAAGTGACTGTGATGGTGGCCGTGGCTACTGGCTTTACAGCTTCCCAGCCTCCAAAATTGTGAGAAATAACGTTTGTTACTTAAGCCACCCAATCTGGCAATTTTGTTATAGCAGCCCAGACAGACCAAGACCTGTTTTCCAGGCAGAGAGACTCCAAATACTCTATTTGCATTCAGCCTGCGGGACTGAATTTCCTTGTGACCCCACGAAAGGGACAATTCCTTGTTCTTCCGGGGTCTGGCCCCCTCCAGGGTGAGAGTCTCTGTCAGAGGCAGACCTCGTCCTCTCCACCCTGTTTGACTGGTAGCCATTCCAGACATAAGTACACTTCCAGGTGCGACAAGACACTGGCTTATCAATAATTATTCAGTGATGTACTGTGTAAACAGATCTCCAAGCTTTTATAATTCTGTATTCTTTCCCTGCTGGTGCTCCCATTGAAATTATTACAAGTCAGCCCTGTCCGGTGGCTCAGTAGGTAAAGCATCGGCCTGGCATATGGACAACTCAATTTCCAGTCAGGGCACACAGGAGGAGCGACCATCTGCTTCTCCCCCTCTCCTCTCCCCCTTCTCTCCCTCTTCCCCTCTCACAGTCAGTGGCTCAATTGGTTCCATTGTGGCCCCAGGCACTGAGGATCGCTCTGGAATGCATCACCTCAGACACTAAAAATAGCTCAGTACTGGAGCATTGGCCCATGATCCAGTTGCTGGGTGTGTCCTGGTTGGGGCACATGTGGGAATCTGCCTCACTATCTCCTTTCCTCTCACAAAAAAAGGAAATAAATAAAGAGAGAGAGAGAGAGAGAAATAAGTAAATTACTACAAGTAATAAAAAATCACTAACTAATCCTACCATGTCAAAGACAGAGTGCAGGGCATTCAGCAGACTAGAGACTTGGACAAGTTTCGGGAGGGTGGGAAGGGTCTGAGCAAAGTGGGGGAGCTGCCCTCCTGAGATGTCGGTCCAGGAGAAAGCTGGGCTGCCCAGCAGAACTCCAAGAAGCTCAGGATGCGCAGAGCTCAGGAGAGACAGAGGAAGGAAGTGAGATGAGGGTAGATTCATGAAATGGATAGATATATATACTTTTTTTCTTATGAAAGTGACACATGCACCTTATAAAATTCAATTAATATTGAAATGCCTAAAGTAATATGAAAAGTCTCTGTCTCCCATCCTGTGATGGTTGGAATACACCTCCATACTCCCTGCACGTAATTACTGTGAACAATTTCTGTATCTCTTTCCATGTGTTTTTCATTAATTTTTTGAAACACATACAAATACATATGTATTTATAGATGTTTTAAAGATGAAATGGGCTTGACCAGGTGGTGGCACAGTGGATAGAGCACTGAACTGAAATGTGGAGGGCCCAGGTTCGAAACCCCAAGGTCACCAGCTTGAGCACGGGCTCATCTGGTTTGAGGAAGGCTCACCAGCTTGGACCCAAGGTCACTGGCTCGAGCAAGGGGTCACTCGGTCTGCTGTAGCTTCCCCCAAACCCCTATCCCCTGGTCAAGGCACATATGAGAAAGCAATCAGTGAAAAACTAAGGTGCTGCAATGAAGAATTGATGCTTCTAATCTCTTTCACTTCCTGGCTGTCTGTCCCTATCTGTCCCACTCTGTCTCTGGCACACACACACACACACACACACACACAAAGATGAAATGGGATCACACTATATGTATTGTAAAGTTGGTGGATAATGGGGGATAGTCATGTGGGGAACTCAGACCCGTGAACTTTGGCTAGGACCGCCCACAACCAAGCGCACCAAAAGAAGCTTCGCAGGAACCCTTTGGAAAAAAGCGACCGTCTGCCAGCCGGTGGGATTTCACCACGTCATATTAGCTCGACTTCCCTAGAGGGAGCCTTTAAATATCTCCCACGCGGTTTAATCCGTGCAACTTCCCTGGCCTCCATCTGGCCTTCATCTTTCTTTCTTCAGGGCCAGGGAACCTTGCTGGGCGGGATGCACTGTACTTAATAAAGCCTTTTGTTCTTCCACACTTCGTGGCTCCGAGCCCCATTCCTTTCTTCTTGGTGGGGAAAAATTCCTTATATTTTGGTGCCGAAAACCCGGGAGGAGTTAGAAGTCCGCAAGGACCGCTCCTCTTCCTCATCCCCCCCCCCAAGAAAGAACCAGGATCTCCGACCTTCCACCCACTTCGGCGCACGGTGCGGTAAGTCCCCCCCCCCCCAATTCTTTCCTTCAAGTATCCCTGTCCGAAACCACAGCTGCGTCAGGGACTTCTTTTCCGTTCGCGTGTGCTTCAGGGACGTCCGGAGCACATCCACTTTACCTTTTCCATCGTGGCCAGACCTTGAGATTGCTAATACTCAAATCTGACCACTCCGAGGACTGAGGGCAGCTGTGGGGACACAGGAATCTCCCTCCCTAAAGAAGAAGAGGTCCTGGCCGGTTGGCTCAGTGGTAGAGCGTCGGCCTGGCGTGCAGAAGTCCCGGGTTCGATTCCCGGCCAGGGCACACAGGAGAAGCGCCCATCTGCTTCTCCACCCCTCCCCCTCTCCTTCCTCTCTGTCTCTCTCTTACCCTCCCACAGCCAAGGCTCCATTGGAGCAAAGATGGCCTGGGCGCTGGGGATGGCTCCTTGGCCTCTGCCCCAGGCGCTAGAGTGGCTCTGGTCGCAAAAGAGCGACGCCCCAGAGGGGCAGAGCATCGCCCCCTGGTGGGCAGAGCGTCGCCCCCTGGTGGGCATGCCGGGTGGATCCCGGTCGGGCGCATGCGGGAGTCTGTCTGACTGTCTCTCCCCGTTTCCAGCTTCAGAAAAATACAAAAATAAAAATAAAAAAAATAAAAAAATAAAAAATAAATAAAAAAAGAAGAAGAAACTGTTCTTCTTCTCCGCTGTGGCTAGGCCACAGAACCTACTGAATTAGCCTCCTGAAAGGACTTTCGGTGTTAACACCCTCACCAATTTAACTATCGCCAAAAAAGCTGGGAACTGATTGGAGATCTCTTACATTTACAGCTTCTAATTTTTCCTGCACCCGTCCTTAATCTCTGTGCCTCCTCCTGTTCCACCGCACAGGCCTTTTTCTGGCCAGAGAAACCTCACCTAAAACCTCCACTCCTGATCTTTCCTTCTCCGCGGACTCCCAACTCTCTCTCCCTCCTGCCTGACCCCTGGGAGCGCCCCTCTCTCAGGACTTTTCTCTGGTCCCTCTGCGGACCTCTTTTGTGCTCGGGTCTCTTCCCTCTGAGAGCCCCCTCCCCTCCTTTTGCAAAAAACCTGTTTCTTATTCATCACTACCATCTCTCTTTCTCCTCCCTTGCTGGTCAGGGGCCCTTCCCCTCTCCACTGTGTTCTTAAACCCCTCCTCCATCAGGCCATTCTCAGCCTAGCATTGGCTCTTAACACCGGTTTTCAGGACGTCCAACCCCAATTTTCTAGCAGGAAGTTCTGGTCCTGTCCTGCCTTTGGCTCCAGTGTTTCCTGCGGGATCTGGGGTGCCGGCCTCCGCACAGCCCTCCTTCTCTTATTCCCAATCCCCCAAACCCCTATCCGGAACCTGTGAACACGGCATTTAAAGTTTTTAATGGTCCTAACTAGTAGAAACAGGCCAAGGCTGTTCTCCAGGCCCACATGGAGCAGAAGGTAACGCTCTAAACCCCGACTCTTGTGGCAGCCCTGAGACCAGAAGAGCCACCAGCAGCTTGCTGTAAGTGTGGCAAGCAGGACCACTGGTCCTGGCAGGGCCCCTGCTGGCAGCTGCCCACTGAGCCCTGCCCTGACTGCAAGCAGCCCAGTCACTGGCGAAGTGATTGCCCCTTTGGGCAACAGGCTTTTCCTCAGCGCCTCTACGTGGAGGACAAGCCGCCCGAATGGGAAGCCAATCCAGCCAGGTGGGTGCATCGCTCGAACTCCTAGGACACGGCCTGGACTCGGAGAACCCAGGGTATGCTGCACCAAGTGGGTAAGTCCATCTCATTTCTTGTGGACACGGGGCTACCTTCTCTGTTTTGCCATCACACTCTGGAC